>NC_056733.1:1350392500-1350412500 GCF_019279795.1 Protopterus annectens | reverse complement strand
TTTATATATACTAACTCCACAAATGAATAACCTTCACGGCAGAATATAAAACAAAACCCATTGCCACATGAAAGTTGGCAGCAATAGCAGTTGACCAAACATGTATATCTACTTTATGAGTGACTGCTTGCAATGGTGACATTACCAAATGCACGTGTAAAAAATGCACATGTACTGTACACACCCACATGTACACATATATGTACACAGAGACATAAGGAGTGATGAAGTAGAGCTGCTTGTCACTTAACATGAAGGTAAGGCTAGACAGACAAAGTTCCTGTAGATGTCAAACACTGGCTCAAAAGCTTTCATGAAACGTTGGGCACCCTGTTCTAACTGAACTAAATATATCAGCTGTGAACGCTGGTTTACTATCAAATGACTGAAAACCAAAAGACTGAATACATTTTTAATGCAAGAGGCAAGCCCCCCTGCTCCCCTCATGTGGGAGGCTGCACCCCTCCCCACACCCCTTGCTAACTATATATACCAACTCCAAGATCACACAACAGTGGAGAAGGGGCAAATTCCATCATTCAGTATTTTGAATTTTCAGTCTTTTGGGGATTCGGTCTTTTGGTTTTCAATCATTTGATAGTAAACCGTGAACTCTACATACATTTATAACTGTAAGTAGTGTATTTAACCATAATTAATTGTCAAAAATCTGTACGTGAAAATTTTATGTATGTTACTTATGCCCTTCAAACTCAGGTTGTGGCTGAAAAGACCAGTTCATTTACCCAGTAATCAAAATTAGTTAAGAAAGTCATTGTTTTAAACTCAAATTGCTGATTGCAGTTGTACTAAGCTGCAGATTAGACAGGCAACTGGCATTTTTTACATTTTTGAAGGTTTGCATCATTTTTATCACAAACTGTTTGGACATAAACTGACTCATTTGTAACATGATTTACCTTAGGACCTATTTTTCTCTTTCTTCTAAAGCATTGTTTTCAGTTATTGCATGTATGGCTTTATGGCCTGAACTTAAATTATATGTAAAAAAATATAACTGATGCTGCGTTTAGAGTAGTTATGTGATTATTCCATTTTATTTTATTTGTATTTTTTTCAGTATGTGGTTGCAACCTTGCCCAGTCGGGTTTCTTCTTCAAAAATGGGGAATATATCTGTACCTTGGATTACCAGAAGTTGTATGGCACCAGATGTGACAGCTGTGGGGATTTTGTTAGCGGTGAAGTTATCTCAGCATTAGGACGGACTTATCACCCTAAATGTTTTGTTTGCACAGTATGCAGGTAATGTATTAGTATTATATGAAGAAGGCTCTTTAAATACCGTCAGTACTGTGTTTGTTCAACCACCTACTGTTTCTGTCTTCATTTTCATTTTCTTGCACTTTTAGCACAAATTGAATAAAATGTGCTAGAATCACGATTCACTTCTACCATATCACTCTGACATAGATCTCGTTTTTGTATGTTCAGTCTCTGCTGTCAGCATTGTTCCACTGCTCACCTGCCTAATAACTCGGTGGTTCAACAAATCACTGAATATAAACTTGAATGAATTCTAGTTTACATTAATATGGACCCCCACATCATTTACCATGTTTAAGAGCATGGGCATTTGTTATTAACTTTCTTAAGTTCCTGGATTTATATTTCTTGCTTCACATCTAATTTTCAGATGTTTCTTGATATGATCACATTATGCTTATACTGGTAAACTCTCCTACCTAGACTTTTTGAATCCTGTGGGTTTTCTCAAGTTTGAGTTTGCCAGCTTCATTGGAGTTTGTCTTACAGTTTATAAAGCAGTGGTACTATTCTCAGCATAATTTGCACTACTTGAGACACTGTGGCTAATAACGTTTTGTTAGTTGTTTTAATTAATACTTGGCTTTCACTTGGACTTTCCAGTGTAGATGTCCACAACTACCTCTGCCACATTTATGTCCAAATGGATGTTGATGTTGATTCAGTCCATAATTTCTTGATAATAGGTTCTAATTCTGCTAATCATATACACTTGGATTAGATTTACTTTGGTTGGTCTTTATCTGACAGTGCATTTGATGTATTTTTGACATAGTGACTGGTCTGTTTTTGTTTTCAGCTTACCTAAAGCTTAAGAATGTCACCTTATAGAGTGAGTGTCAGCATGTTTTTTATTTCCCGCATGTAGTTTGGGATGATTTAAAGCAGACCATCTTCTTTGATTTGAAATAGACTTTTATGGACTAATCTCAGTATCTACTATAGTTGTATTCCAATGGCTCTTCTCAGCATAATGGTTTTAGTCCACTCTGCCTGTCTGATCTAAACTGATATAAAAAAATACACCAGTTCTTGTCTAAAAGCAAACAAATTAATCGACATGGGTGCACACAGTGAGCACAAATACTTCACCAACCACCACTGTGGTAAATAATCTAGAAACAGCCACTCACATATGTTCACAATGGTGAACTGAGAGGGAGGTTAGCATAATGGTTAAAGTCTTTACCTCACATATACAAGGTACAGGGTTTGATTCTGACCTTTGGTTATTGCATAACATATGGAGGTTTTCTCCCCAGGCCTCCTCTGAAGATGGGTATTACCCAGTCAGACCTTCCCAATAAATAAATATGCTTGTAATAGTCTGTAGGCTGATAGTCCTAATTCTTCTCCCTCCCAAACACCACACAGGAAATAACACCAACCATAACTCCCCCAGCTGTCACGAGAGAACAAGTCCTCAATCCACTCTCAAAGGCCAAGAACACTGCAACAACAGGCCGCAATAATGTCATGAAATACAACCTATCTAGACTACTAGAATCACTATTTCAGCACAGCCTTCAGACAGGCTTCATGCCAAGTGGGTTTTGGGTTGGGAGGGTGGCCTAATGGTTAAGGTGTTTGCCTTACAAACACAAGGTACAGGGTTTGAGTCTCAACAAGGGATAAATGGCTAGGCTGAAAATGTCTCGCAAGAGCAGTTAGCCTAGCACTAATCTATGAACCTATGAAGTGAATGGAAGACAGCAACTTTCATTCCTCTGAACAATGGGAGGCCATCTACTGACCCAGGTAAGTACAGACCCTTAAATCTGACTAGTGTCATATGCAAATCAATGAAAAGAATTATCATGGAAATGATGAACTATGACACAGGAAACTTTCAGACACTGGATCCCACCCATTGTCAAAGGCAGGTCACACCTACTCAACCTAGTAGACATTTTTTAGAAGGTCATCAGAGCATTGGATGAGGGCAGAGTGGTGCATACTGCCTACTCTGACCGGTCCAAAGCATTTGACACAATACCCCACTCTGGCATTGCAAATAAAAACTCAAAAAATTGGAGAGCCAGACAGTTCACAGATAGGACCCAAGAATTTAAGATGGAGAGTGTCCCTCCACTAATAGCCTGTCACTACTAGAGTCCTTCAAGGCTTGGTACTGGAAATGCACCTTTTTGGCATCTACTTCTCTTATATTAGGGCCAACATCAAGGGTCTCTGTCTGGCCAAGTTTGCAAATAATTGGAAGCTAGGTGCAGTCATGGAATCCCCAATGACACAAATACCCACCAAGAAGACCTGACACAGATTAATAACTGGTGTGAGAGCCACAGTCTAAAAATTCAGTACCAAAAAATGCATACTAGTATTGTTTGTGAAGACAGCTACCACTGGAAACTATCATTTTGATAATACACCCCTTAGAGTAAACCCAGCAGCCAGGGATTTGGGAATGCATGTAGACAGTAACCTAGCTTTAACCATCAAGTGTCTATGGTATTAAGGAAATGATTCTATATGGTGTGATTTATAAACAAGGAAATCACATCTAGATCCAAGGATGTCATTTTTCCACGATACTTGGCCCTTATCAGACCAATCATTGAGTACAAAGTCCCCCCTCTTGTATGTACCTGGCCAGGCATACGCAACAACTGGAGCATCCACAGAGGTTCCTAATAACAAGAATACGTGGTCTAAACAACATGCTCTTCATGGACTGCCTTAAAGCCTTGTCCCTGTATGCAGTCTCCTACGGATGGTTGAGAGGTGATCTATGCCTGGCTTACAGAGCATCCTCTGATCCCACTCTGAAGGACCTGTTGCATGTCCAAAAAAGCAAAATGCACCATTATTACTGGATCTGCAACACAAATAGAACATGTTGGAGGGACAAGTATGTGCCTCAAAGACTACCCCATCTCTGGAACAGCTTCCCATCCACAATAAGCAGAGTTCTTCCCTATTTCAGTTCAAGTCTAACTTGGACCAGTAGATTGGGGAATTGGAAATTTACCACTGTTCTGACACCAATATGTCTAGCAGACAGAGGCAACCCATAAATGCTTAACCACTCATGATCAGGCTTGCATATAACCCTTAAAATCACCCTAGTGTATCAAAGCTTATCAGATACATTTGGGAAGCATGGCTAGTCTTAAAAAGGCTTGCCGGGGTCATTAACCTGGAAATCTCCTATGCACCTATGAACTGTTTTATTAAAATACAATGATAAATAAGACAACGTATTGAAATACAACAGTAAACAGATAGTAATTTTAGGCTGACATCAAAGCGTATCTTTCTTCAGGCTTATTATTTAAGATAAGCAAACATTGATTAATCTATACTTTAACAACCTTATCCATGTGATTCAAAACTACATTGTAATATTAAATCTACCATCTATTAAAATGTTTTCTTATATATTTTTTAATTTTAGAAATCTCTTTAATTGCTTGCACAGATTCAGTGAAGTATGGTCATTTAAACGAGTAAATACTTCACAGTTTATATATACATACCAGTGAGTTTCGCAAATCAGCAATTGATTTCTGTAGCCCCATCTTGTTTTACTTCTTTTGAAGACATGCTCCACTGAAAAATTTAATCAGACTTGCGATGTGCTTTTGCTGTATGTCTGAGTAAAACATTAACACTTTTCTTCTTTCTGATATCATTTCACTACTTCTTTATATTTTTATTCTTAAAGTTCTGCTAGTTTTACCTACTACTCCAAAAACACCTCTTCCTTCTATCTGATGAATCTGGGCATCTTGGGACAATGTAGCAATTGCCTCATGTACACAGACAACCCTCTCCTCCTACCAACCAACACTACAATCTGTGAGAGATGCACTTATCTAGCAAACTGAGGGTAATGCTCTCTCCATCCAAGACTGAACTTGACAGTCAAGAGGAGAAGGTAAACATTTGCACGACAACACACTCATCACATAGTCCCACTAAACCTACACCACCAAAATCCACTCATAGAAACACAAAAACATTCACAGAGGTTCTCATTAATAATCTGCTCAAGCAACAGAGACCTCCAAAGCAGAAACACAAGCAACCTCCAGCCCCCAACATAACCTAAATGTCACATAGCCCACAGACTCAGTGTGCCACTCAAGCACAGCCCATAAGGCAAAACAATGTACCCAATACTTTAGTCATAGGTGACTTTATAGTCAGGCACACTGATGTCCCACTCACCAGGCTAAGCAAGGAGAAGGTTACTGTCAGGTGCCTGTCAAGTGCCAGGATCCGCCACATAACCCATGCACTCAGGTCACTCCACAACAAGTACAAATGTGGCTCTGTCATTGTCCATGTTGGTGTGAATGACCCGAGACATACCTCCCTGGACTACATGAAAAAAGATATGGAAGAGCTCTCTGATCTTGTAGCCCAGGCAGGTATGACCCTAGTGCTGAGTAGCATCCTGCCATCACCCAGAATGATACCACAGTTGTTGTTGTGTCTTTTGGCTTTTCCCAGTTAGGGGTCGCCACAGTGAAACTCCAGTCCGCTAATGATTGGCAATAGATTTTTATGTGCCGAGTTGCCGGCAATGATGCACAACCTTCAACGAAGGTATGCCCATTCACGCATGTCTCCACACAGAAGATGCTCTAGCTGAGAATCGAACAGGACAACGTCTTACTGTGAGGTGACAACGTTACCGCAGCACCACCACCGCGGCCCGCACAATGATACCACAGTACAAGGACAAAATTACTGACTTCAACAATTGGCTAAGCTGCTGGTGTCATTCTAAGGGGTTCCAGTATCTGTCTGCCTGGGATGACATGGTTGACAGACCACGATGCTTTGCCAGAGATGGCCTGCACCTGTCACCCCTGGGATTCCAGATACTGGCTAAGGTTCTTGCTGCCCCTATAGTGCCTTTTTAAGGCAAGGTTCAAATGATAAATTCATCAGCAACAGGAACAGGCAAGCAAAAACTGAGGGTAATGCTACTCAATGCTAAAAGTCTAAATCTCAAAATGCACTCCCTTGAGGCACTCCTTAAAATGGAGAACATTGATATCTGTGCAGTGACTGAGACCTGGTTCAAGGCTCCAGAGAGCACCCCTGCATTACCAGGCTATAACTCATACCACACTTTTCGGCCACCTAACCTGAACTGGAACACCAAAGGTGGAGGTGTGTCCATATTCATTAAGGATATCCACATCTCCAGGCTAGTTGCTCAGCATAATGCATCTGAGGTTATCCAAGTGCAACTAACTTTGGGCAAAACTGCAATCCAAATTGTATCTTGCTACAGATCCCCCACCATGCCCCAGGATTCCCACTCCTCTTTTCTTGATATGCTGGAAAATATTAAGGTTCAACCAAACACCCTAATAATTGGTGATTTCAACTACCCCACCTTTAACTGGGAAAACTACTCATGTACCAACTTGTTTGCTCAACGCTTTCTGGAATTCATAAATTCCAATGCCCTGGATCAACTTATCCACACCCACACCAGAGGCAACAATATCCTAGACCTAGTTATTACTAACATGAGTGACCAGTGTTCCACACCTGAAGTCAACTCCTCGTTGGTCAGATCTGACCATAAGCTAATCACCCTAGATATCCATATCCCACCCCCCATTAAGGAAACCACGGTAAACCATTTCTCCAAAGCCAACTTCATGCTTCTTAAGACAGAAGTGGCGAACTTCATGACACCCATGTAGATGGACAATACAGTTACAACTGCTGAATCCTACACAGATGCACTCTATAAGAACTTACACGAGTGCATGGATCATGCTATCCCAAACAGAACCAAGATGCTATCCTCCAAAAAAAGGAAGCCAATCTGGTGGTCCCCTGCCATAAACAAACTCTACAACAGAAGGAAGAAACTATTACAAAAGAGAGTAAAATCCCATGAGTGGAGGAGTTCCCTGGTCAGCCTCAGTAAGAAGCTGAGATCCCTTATAAGATCCTCCAAAGCTAGCTCCAAAAACAAACTCACCACTGATTCTAGGGACAACCACAAAGCATTCTATAGCTATGTCAAGAATCTCAATGGCAACACCCAGATTTGCTCCGAGTTACAGCACAATGGCACGAAAATTACAGAACCAACTGATATTGCCAACATTCTAGCAGATAGGTTCAGTGCTAACTTTACCCCCTCTCACCCCCTAAAGAACCCATATCTGTACAGGAAGAATGCAGAGTCTTTGTAATCACAACTACGCAGGTAAAAGCTGCACTCTCTAAAGCCAAAAACACAGCATCCATGGGACCAGACAACATTCCAGGCTGCGTTTTACACGAACTTCAGAACAAACAGGCTCCCCACCTAAGCACCAGGTTCAATCACAGTCTCACATCAGGTTTTATGCCCACTGAATGGTGCACAACAACAGTTATCCCACTCCCCAAAGGGAGAGCCACCACTGATCCCGGGAATTATCGCCCTATTAGCCTGACAAGCCTTGTCTGTAAGGCCATGGAACGTATCATCATGGAACTCATAAACAAAGACATTGGTAACCTACAAACTCTGGACCCCACCCAGATTGGGTTTGTGAAAGGCAGATCATGCCTCCTAAACCTGACTGACTTCTTTGAGGCAGTCACCAAAGCTGTAGACGAGGGTAAGGTGGTTCACACAGCCTATCTTGACCTCACCAAGTCTTTCAATCCCCCATTCTGGAATTATAGCTAAACTAACTAAACTAGGTATAAATCCCTATGTCACAAGATGGGTTTCCAACTGGCTCATTGACAGAACCCACACTGTAAAAGTTGCAGAGTCCAAATCTGAGCTCAAACCAGTGACAAGTGGAGTACCACAGGGTTCAGTCCTGGGACCTCTCCTGTTTGGTATCTACTTCTCTGAAGTACAGGCTAACACAGAAATCTTTTGGCTAATTAAGTTTGCAGATGCCTGCAAACTAGGAGCCATAGTTGAGTCCCCAAATGATGTGGACATCCTACAGAAGGGCCTCACTGAGACAGATGCCCAGTGTCAGATCCATGGCCTCAATCTCATTGCCAAAAAGTGCATTGTCATCCCCTTTGGTAAAAACTCTGTACCCATGAACTACCACATAGGCGGCAGTCTACTTAATGCTGAATGTGTGATAATAGACCTTGGGACCCAGGTGGACAGTAGTCTCTCCTTTGATAATCACATCATCACAGTGGTCAGGAAATCCTTCTACATGGCACACCTCATCACAAAAGGGTTCTCATCCAGAAAAAAAGAGGTCATTGTTCCCCTCTTCTCAGCACTCATTAGACCCATTATAGTGTACAACGCCCCTTTTGGAATGTACCTCACAAGACATCTGCATTAGCTGGAAAGGCCACAGAAGTACCTCACAAAGGGGATTACTGGCCTCAAACAGATGCCCTACACTGACCGTCTCAAAAAACTCCAGCTTTACTCCATAGCATATCTCTTACTCCAAGGTGATCTCTGCCTAACATATAAAGCTGTGTCAAACCCAGAGCTGTTGGACATGCTACATCTAAAGAAATCCCAATCCCTCCGAGCTACACGCTTTAGAGACCTAAACCTTGTCACCACAATAAAAAAGACATGCTGAAGGGATAGATTCCTGTCCCAGAGACTTCCCATACTCTGGAACAAGCTATCCATCTATGTCAAGCAAAGTTCCTCATTAGCACTCTTCAAGAAAAATCTTGATGAGTGGATGGGAATAGGAAATACACCCCAGGGATCACTTATGTGGCTCTGCTCGACAGGGGCACAGGAAAATAAGTTTCTTGGGTGGCATAAGCCAGGGAACCTTGTTGGCTAGGCTTACTTAGGCCCTTGGGCCGATTGCCTAGTACCTACCTATGAACCTATGAACCTATGCAGATAGTTGCATGGACTAACAACTGGCCTGTTATAGTCTACTTTACCTGTAAAATACATTTTTATAAGGTTTTATGGTGTTGAAAACAATGACCAGCCTTAATATGACAACAAATATGCTTATATTTGTGTTGAATTCCCAAGGTGCTATCTAAGGCCAAAAACACTATGCCTATGGAATCAGGTAAAATACCAGACTGCCAGCTGGTCAGCCTGAAACATGACTTGTCTGATTCCCTACAAAAGCTGTTTGGTATCACCCTCCAAACAGGCTTCATCCTGGATAAATGAGGGAATAGCAACAGTTTTGTCCTTGAACAAAGGTGGGCCTTCAACAGACCCCAGTAATTATAGACAGTCTCATCTGCAAGGCTATAAAAAGGAACATTATGGGATTAGTAAATAAGGATACAGGTAATCTATAGACTGTACCAATTCAGTTTGCAATCATAGAAGGCAGGTCCTATAACTGTATGATAATGTCTTAAACTTCTTCTTTGAAGAGTTACTGAAAGAATGGATGAGAGCAAAACAGTGCACATCACATATCTAGACTTCACAAAGGCCTTCAATACCATTCCGCATGCAGATTGACATACTCTGCCAGCTAAATATTGGCTCCTGTGTAACTCATTTAATAGCAAACTGGATCACAAACAGAACCCAGAGAGTTAGCTGTACTTTTTCCAGAAGACCTGCAACTAGCAGTATCCTTGGGTTAGAGCCTTGGGCCATACTTCTTTGGCATTTACTTTTTGGAGGTCAAAGCTAATATCAAAGTTTTGAAGATGACCATGTTGGCAGGCAACTTTAAACTTGGTGCCATCATAAACCCCCCCCCCCCAGGGGACACCAAAATCCTCCAAAAGGGCCTGTCCTGAGCAAATAGTTCATGTCAAAACCATGGACTAAAACTTAATGCTAAAAAGTGTGTAACTGTATCATTCATCAAATATGATTCCATTTGTAATCATCACATTGACACTGAAAACTTATGCTGTAGTTGGGAATCTGGAAACCTATGCTGACAATCACTGTCCTTTGATTGCTACATATCCACTGTTGTAAAGAAGTCATTTTTCATCCAACAGCTTATATTTAAAAGTATTATGCCAAGATCTCTGAATATAATCATTCCAAGATACTCAACACTCATTAGGGTGATCAATGAATATAATGTACCTTTCTGTATGTGCCTGTCCAAACACTTGTCACAGCTGTTAAAACCTCAAGGCTTTCTCACTAAAAAATAAAGACCTATATTATAAAAACTGTACAGACTATTTCTGTGCCTTGTCTGTCTTCTCAGTATCAGACAAGTTACTGAGAGGCAACCTCCGCCTTGCATATAGAGTTTCAACAGACCCTATTACATATTTGCAAGTCCAATGATATCATAAACATCCACTCATGTGATCTCAATCTCTTTTGCAAAATAAATAGAAGATGTTGAAAGAATAAGTATGTATCATTGAGAATACCTATTTTATGAAACTGTCTTCCATTCCACATAAAGCAAAGTACTTCTGATACGCCATTAAAATGTAATTTGGATGGATGGATGGGTAACTGCAAATTCATACCTGGTTTAGTATCCCTGTCCCTCATGGATAGGGGAACATGCAAATGTCCCAACTTATCCTTGTTTGTCCCATCTTTGCATTATTCATATGCAAAATATAAAGGCGAAAAACTATAATGGAAATGTAAAGCAAGGTAGGTTGAGATCCTATCTGACCAATAGCCTTGCAAGTATTTATGAATATGTATCACAACAATGACATGCACACATGCCTGTTAAATAAATGCATTGATATCTACCATATGCTAATAATTACCTTAAGCTTTTGGAATGCGTATTAATAAAGTATGGTCTGAAAGAGCCTTTATCTGACTTGCTTGCTGGACATTAAAATATCCTAATTTCTTTGGATAATCTCTTCTACTTGTTTTGTTAAAGATATTTCTTGCTAAACATATTTTATATATTTTTTCCTCATTCTGTGACATATCAAACACCTCCCATGACCTTTATTTGGTCAGGCAGATATTTTGCTTTGTCCTTAAACTATAGTTATTTTGAGAATTACACACCCCGGCTACTTTAATTCTTGTTTAATGCAAATAACATGTTTTTTTTGTGTGTGCTTTGCCTCACATATTAACATACATCTCTGCTGGCACAATGTTTTACTTGACATCCTAATGTGGAAAATAATTATTGCACTAGTCTTACTTTTTGTAAATATTGTCATTTCCCCCCTGTACATATTAGCTTTCACTTGTCACCTGTCCATGATCATATCTTTCAATCTGTGTGCATAACAAATCATGACACTAGCTTTTAAAATCATAATAGGTAATCAGAAGGAGAAGCACTTCTTGTTTCTAAGAATAGAACACTTTCCAGTCCTAGTCCCTATACAGCTTATGAAAAAGTATTTTCATAGATGGTTATTTCTTTCATTTAATACTGTATGTACCTTCAGTAAAGAAAACCTATACACCTAAATGGAGCAGGTCTGAAATCTGAGGGGAGTATCCTAGTGCAGTGTCTAAATTGAAACCGTGAGATATTGTCATTTCCATTGTGACTTTAGGCTTAATTCCTGTTTTTTTCAAATCACTATAGATGCCTGTCATATGCTTTTATTCCATTGTGACTTTAGGCTTAATTCCTGGTTTTCTCATATCCCTATAGATGCCTGTCATATGCTTTAATTTGATTCCCGATTGTTATACCTACTGGTTACTACATTTGAATGACAAAAAAACTTAATTGCCCACTTTTTTAAGAGCTTTATAACTAATACTTCTGAGAATCCTTTATATAAATATATATATATATATATATATATATATATATATATATATATATATATAGAGCTAACATTTACTGTTTTAGTTTAGTATTTTATTCAGTCACTGCTTGCTTTGCTTATGTTAGGAAACTCAAGCTAACCATTATTGCAACTACTTCTACACAGAAAGTTAATCATCTCTATGACACTGGTGTATCTTCAGATCAACGTGTTTCAGTAAGGAGGTGTAGAAGCTGAAAGAGGCATGGGTACCTCCTGCAAAATATTCATTTCTGTGTTTTTCATTAAGTGCAGTTATGTTATGGACTCACTAAGTTGAAATGGTAGTCTGCAGCACAAACAGCTTGGTCTCTTACACAGTGCTCAGAATCGGACCTAACCCCCTTGCAGCAGGCAGCTGGTGTCATTTGGCTGTAATAATTAGCAGCTGCTAGCCCACAACCAAAGTAAGGTAGAAGATCTTGTGTAAACTGAATTTATATTTATTATGTTTTATTAATTACTGTAACTACCTCTTCCTGGTGTTGGCTGATTGTTCTCATCAGTGGTTTCCCCCCTATTTGTTTATTTATTTTTTCTGAACTGTGATGGCAGCTTCAGGGGGTTAAGTAGTATGTCTAATTTATTTAGTTGGTCTCTTGGATTCTGTCAGTCTATGTAACACAATGAATTCAGCTGCTTTTACTTTACAATTTTCCATGAAGTGATGGGGTTCTGGAGACTGAAACAGTGTCTGAACGATGGTTATATTAGATCAAGTTTTCATTAAGTGCCTGATCCATACTTTCAGGCTTTCTTGCTAATTTCATTACTTCAGATTTTATAGGTCCAAGGCCACCCTCACATTCAAGCACTGTTAACCTATAGGCTGTGCTCAAAGGTGGGAATTACTGTTTAAAAGTGTTTATTCTCTGACAGGACATGGGTATGCACCTTTACTTCCTGTACTTTGGTAGTTAGCATGTCCTCTTAGCACCTAAATTAACATTATTAGCTTTAGGCAACAAAAAAGGAATAAAAAAGAGAGAGACAGAGAGAAATAAAAGATGACAAGAAAAGATTTAAAGTTAATTAATAAATATGGTAAATAAATGATATAAATATGTGATGGTTGCGCATATATGATTATGTATGGAAATATTATTTTAAATGATCTAATCTGATTTTTATATAAAAAATAAATTATACAAGGCAGCCCAAAGGAGCTTTCTTATCAGACCCTTCCCAGACTTCCATGCCTTTATTTCTTTGGAAATTAATAATGATGAATATGAATACCACTTTGAGTAAGACTAAGTCTGACTTGGACGGAGTAGCTGTTTGTCATTGACAACTAACAGTAGTTTACCGTTTTATCTCAGATTTTAGAAATAGCACAGCATTTGAAATAAACTTGGTTATGTTCTTCTTTGTCTCCTTATATTTTTGTCTTTGGTATTTCTTTCAAAATATTGGCAATAGGATCATTAGCTGTATGATAATATCATAAACGTATGTTACAATTTGCTTAATTTAACCTTATTTACTGCATTAGTTCCTCCAAATGGTAAGTTGTTGGCTTTGTACTCAAGTAGTCCTTAGTTTGATTTGCACTGGAGTTTTTATTATGAAAATGAAGGTATTAGCAATACATATATCTATATATAGTTACAAGAATGAAATCTCACTTACCCGAAACACATAACACCGAGATGAAAAGGCCAACAGAACCAGCACACTGATGTCCCAGAACACCAACTTACCACTCCAGGTAAGTAACCGCTTGGCCATCTTAAACAAAAATGTAAACCGAAGAAAACCAAACCCTCCTAAGTAAATATACCAACTCTGAGATTGCACTACCGTGGGAGTAAGGGGCAAAGTTCAACAGGGTGGCCAAGCCATTATTTACCTGCAGTGGAAAGTCAATGTTCAGGGACATCGGTGTTGTTTGGTCATCAGTCTTTTTCTCTTGGCATTTTAACAGTCGAGTAAGTGAACATTCGGGTTTCAGAAGGGGACCCATTCTTTAAAATAATACATTGCCTACCTGTAGTTTTGTTAATTCTATTCAGAGTTCATTTTGTGCTGTCAGTTAATTGTAATTTTTTTAATGGTAATAGTTGATAGATGGTTTCATACAGTCTTGCTTATAAATTAGGATAAATGACAGAGGAAATGACCAAGACTGTATGGTCATTTCGTCTGTGATTATTATAAGTTAGGATAAATGTCTTCATTAATTTTACAGTAAGGTATAATAATTCTAATTTAGTTATTGGAAGCAGTTTAGTTAGCCTATATTTATGAATACGATATTATATTAATCAATGTTACTGTTTTACCAGCACATTTCAATCACATTAGTGTATAGGCCTTAGGGGTTAGTAGCACACTGCTCTGTCATTTAGGTGTAGAGTTAAATTCTCTTTAAGAGACATTGTACATAATAATGTCCCCCCATCCCTTTTAGTATTATGGCCTTCTTAGCATGGCCTTGTTGTGGGAGTTCTAACAGAGGTCACTACAGTACTGTGTTGGGGGTGAATTTGTCTCACTGTATTCATTTTTTATTAGCTAATGAAGGGAGTGGAGGAATCTTCAGATTCTCCTCAAGCCATTGCATACAGGGCAGCTGGCAATTAATTAAGCCAGAAGCACCAGCCCAAAAAGGGCTGAGCACAGGACAAGGAAAGATCGCACTACTCCCACTGAAATAGATGTACCTATTGAATTCCCCCCATGGTACAGACATACACAGAGGAATGAACAGTTGAGGAGAACAAATCCAAGTCTTTCCAGTTATAGGTTGACAATGGCTTGCCCTCTTCATAATAGGCTCAATCCAATCCAGTAATTATTAGTATAGGGGACAGTAGTGTTGGTAACTCCAGTTTTCAAAGTAAGGCTTCTGTTCTAGGCTCCAACAGCTTGAGCTCCTCCTCCTGGGATTTAGGTAAACTCTTGCAGAGTCATTCCTTCATTAAAATAGATGTTTTGGCTGACAATTCAAAGGACTTTCTGAAGAGTCAAGTTAAAAGAATTTGAAGTCTTTGTAGGGGTAAGCGTAGATATTAAAGGATTTGTTCTACACAGAAATTTAGAAAGAAAGATTAGCAATCACTTTCCAGCATTCCCCATTTGAGGTTTCAGAGTCTCTCCATTGGTTTGCTACCAAAGAGGAGAGATGGGTATTCCAGTTATTTCACCATCTCTTATTTACAGGTGGCATTTCTGTAAGGATGATAAAAGCACAAGATATGCTAAAGTATATTGTTTCATTAGATGATTTTATTCAATTCACTTGTCATTTTAAGAACTCCTAACTATCCTAACTTGATAGAGTCTGCCTTCTATTTTCTCTCTGTTTTCAATAATTATTTGCATCACCTGAATATGCAGTTTGAGCAACTTGGGCACCCAGGTTTTTGGCAAACTGACTTTTGACCACCATACTGCTTCCATTGTATGGAAAGGTTTCTACATGGCCCATCTCATTAGTAAGGGTATCTCATCCAGGCACAAGGAGGTCAACACAGCCCTTTATTCTTCCCATATAAGACCCATTATTGAGTATAATGCCCCTTTCGGCATGTGCCTCACAGAGCACATGCAGCAGCTGGAGAGACCACAGAGGTTCCTCACCAGGAGAATCCAGGGCCTCAAACATCTACCCTACACAGATAGGCTAAAAGCTCTGTCCCTCTGCTCAGTCTCATACAGACTCCTCAGAGGTGACCTCTGTCTGGCACACAAAGCAATCTCAGACCGCGGCTTGATGGGACTGCTGCATATCTACAAGTCAAGCTCCATTCGAGTAACCCACACACATGACCTCAACCTGGTCTTTGACATCAATAGGACTTGTTGGCAGAACAGATTTATGTCCTAGAGGATCTCCCTTTTGTGGAACAGATTCCCTCTCCATATCAAGCAGAGTACCTCATTAACCCTTTTTAAGCACAACCTGGATAACTGGATTGGAATAGAAAATACACCACTGAGATTCCACCTGTGTCCCTGCTGGACAGGGGTATTGGATGCTGACTTGCCAAAACATGGGTTAAATTCTTGGCTAGGCTTGTAAGGTCCTCAGGGCCAATAGCCTAGTAACTTCCTATGATCCTATGACTTGGCTATGCCCATGGGTTATTCAGTAGCTTAAGCCACCGTTTTAAAGTTTATTTCAGCCTTGCAGTGGTATTGGGAGCAGAGGTCACCATTACAGCATGCTGTGTACTAATTGTTTATTGAGAAGAGGAGAGATGACTATCAGGAAGGGTCTTTCTACATTTTTGGATTTTTGTAATCAGATTTAGGTATTCCTGCTGCATGTAAAACAGAAGGTTATAATAAGATACTTACAGTTTTAAAGCCAAGATTAGATATGCTTTCCTTTACACATAGAATACAAGAGGAAAAGCTGGAGAGCCTTACATCTTGTATTCATTTCTTTCTTGTCTGACACAAAAATGTTACTGTTGGGCAATGTATGCAATTCTGTGGCCTGCTGAGAAATGTTCCTAGGGCTGGGTCTCAGGTAACTCGTTATTCAGATGTTTAGCCATTTTACTGTGGGTTGGTCCCAAGAGAGACTTTAGTGTCAGGATTATGGGAGGGTGGATCATGTCTTTTTGTTAAATCATTTGGTAAGTTTTAATGATAGATAATTTTGTCAGGTACAATTGGTGCCAAGTGTACAATTGTCAGTTATGTACAGATGCAGCAGGGGATCGGGAATGGAAGGTTATTTTATGGGACAGGGGTACTCAACAGCCTGGCATCCTTACTGGACTAAGGCTAGGATGAAGGTCATCATTAATTCACAAGTAATGCCTATATAGGTTTCAGTGCTTGTAAGGCAACAGCAACTTTGCAAAGAGGAAGTGAATTTTAATCTGATAACAAGGCTGTTGTTCACGTTTTGATCAAGAAGTCATCTAAATGTGTGTGAGTGTAGTGTGTGCCTATTGTTGCTCAGTTTACACATTATAGTTTCATAGGTTCATAGGTAAGTACTAGGCTGGTTACCACTGTGGGCCATTTTAAACTGAGTTAATTTCCCTTTTTGTGATTGGAATAACCTATCCCATTTGTCTATAGATTAGTCTTACCATCCCATGATTGATAATTACATATTATCCCTAATTAGAATAACTGGGAGTATATCATAAATAATTTGAGGGGACCTATGCATGAGACAAAGCATAAGGAGCTGCATATGTCCATTAGTAGTACAGGGGGCAGTCCTGGGGTACATTTTCTGTTTCCCAATCCATAGATTTAAGTTGTGCTTGAAAATTGACAGAGATAAACTTTGTATTATGTGCATGAGGAGTCTGTTCTATAGCAGCAGTGCTCTCTGCAAAATATACCTGTCCTAATTATCTTTTTCTGCAGAGAATATCTCAGGCAATCACAATATTCTAGCTGATTTTCATTTGCAGGTGTCCAGGTTCTCTCAGTTGTTTCATGTCATAGCTGCTTTATCCACCAGCATCCCAGACAAGCTTTAGTTGATTAGAGAGGAATAGCATGATACTTGTGGGCCTTTTTTATCAAGAAGGCCTAGAGAGTATCTAGCAAAATCTTCAGTTAATCTGGAATGGCTCTTCCTAAGGAAGAGAGATGTTGGTCAGTTTAATTAATTTTATGTTACTTAGCATCTTGTTTGACCAGAGTTGAAGCTCCTTTATCTGCGAGAGGACCTTACCTGTGCTTAGTTTAGTTTTAAAGTCTTTGATCTCAAGGATGTAACTAACATAATTTCTTGACTAAAATATCAAAGATTTGTAATAGATTTAAAGGAAATCACTCAGAGTATTGATAACCCATAGGTCAATATTTCCTGAAATATATTTTAGTATATGTGCATGCAGCATCACCTAATTATTAGACGTTTGTGTTCTGGGGTACATTATTTATATGGTGGTATGCAGGGGCATTCCTTTTAGCACGCTGCTGGCTCTTTGAGTCAGAGGCAAGTCTCAGTGGTTGATATTGCTATTAAAGTTGAGATTTATAAGTTAAAGTCTGACTAATCAAGTAAAGGTCATCATGTCATAGAACAGATCAGTAACCCCTTAATTTGACCAATGTGTTGTTGCATTGTCCTACATACATGTTCGGCCCTTTTAATATTGAAAGCTTGATATTTCCTTTCCCTGTGTTTTTTTTTTTAGTTAATGATCAAGTATTTAATACACATTTAAAAGATGACTTATCTCGTCATGGTTCACCTTCATTTGGTTATACTTTTCATTAATTTACAATGGGATGAGCCTCAGATTTCATTCTTCAAGGTCAGACTTTGGAAATAATTGAAAGGCTTGGGAGATGGTCATCCACTGTTTATTTGAAATGTGTTTGTTAGTGATTCAGAGTTTATTTCATTTGGTTATACTTCTCAATAATTTACAAAGGGATGAGCCTCAGATTTCATTCTTCAAGGTCAGACTTTGGAAATAATTGAAAGGCTTGGGAGATGGTCATCCACTGCTTATTTGAAATGTGTTTGTTAGTGATTCAGAGTTTATTTCATTTGGTTATACTTCTCAATAATTTACAACGGAATGAGTCTCAGATTTCATTCTTCAAGGTCAGACTTTGGAAATAATTGAAAGGATTGGGAGATAGTCATCCACTGGTTATTTGAAATGCATTTGTTAGTGATTCAGAGTTTATTGCTGTTTGATAGTTCATGTTTTACCATTTCTTACAGATCCATTATGTGATTTAATGTTGGGGATCTCCTTTATTTATTGAGCAGAGCAAAATTCATAAAGGAGATTCAAACTTGTGTTTGGATCCTTGCTATTATGTCATAATTTGTAAAGGATTTCCAGAAGTATGTTTAGATTAGCTTGTGGCACCTTTGTTTAGTCTGATAAAATAAATGAATACAGTTATCAAGACTATAGCAAAAATTCATATGATATAAAATAAGTAAATATTATTATGCATCAGAATTAATAATAGATATAGTCTTACCTCAAAACATGTGGCAATAAGGGGAAAAGAAGGGAATAAATCAAATGCCATTGTGGAAGTATCTAATAGAGAAAACTATAAATCAGTGAAGACAAGAAGTATCACTGTTAGAAAATTACAAAGAGGGAACAGATTAACAAAAGTACTTAGAAAGATAGACATGATAAAAGCAATGCGCAGTGTTAGAACAGACCTGGATCTATAGTGCACAATTGCATATATTAAACTAACGATATCAGCATAGGTAAAAAAAGAAAATCAGAAGATATTCAGATAAATATAAAGGAAAAGTACAAAATAAGCAATTCACTGATGACCCAAAAATGTTTTACAGAGAACTGGGAAACAAAACAAAAGGAATCAAAACACACATCTAAAAAAAGAAGAAATAGACACATTTTGGATAAATATATATGAAGACCCTGTGGAACATAACAAAGAGGCTGAATAGATTTAAGAAGTAAAAAAAAAAAAATAGTACGAAATTCAAATGTACTGCATATGAAATGGAATGAAATGGCCAGAGAAAGTGAAACAAAATTAAGAAAAGCTCCTAAATGGAAACCCCAGGTCCAGATGCAGTACCTAACTTCTACTGCAAAGTATTAATGTAATTACATGAAGATTTAGCCCTGATTAGGAACTACTTATATGCACACTCCAAACACATATTACCAACAGGAAAAACAATACTCTTCTTTAGACTGAATTTACAAGCTATCCTAAAAACTGTACACCAATAACGTCTCTTCCAACAATATGTAAACTGATGCCAACGCAGTTTATAGTCATTTAGAAGAAAACTCAGTCATGACAATAGAACAAAAGGAGTCATATGAAACAAAGGATCATTTGTTTTTAAATAAAGTCATAATGATGAATTGTTAAAACAAGAAGAATCTAAAAATGGCATGGATAGACTACAAAAAAAATTGACAGCATCCCACATTCATGACTAAAGGACTGCTAACAGATGTATAAGCTACACCCTTAACTTACCAATTATATTACAGTGAACGTGAAACAGTGGCAACAACTTTGCAGTTGAGCCATGATAAAGTACAAATTATTATCCCAGAACCAAAG
>NC_056733.1:1350317500-1350387500 GCF_019279795.1 Protopterus annectens | reverse complement strand
ACAGGTTCTGTGATCATGTTTGTGAGCAGTAAGCAAAAAGTGAGTCATCTGTAAACTAACCTCTGATTAGCAGTGTGCCATTAATCGGCGCAGAGGTTTTAAGATGCTCACACAGCTTCACAAATTATAAGGACAACAATGTAGTTATATCAATTATTATTATCTGAATGTTATATAAATATTTTATGTCAGGAATTAAATGCAAGATCGTATGGAATGATACAGATTTTGAACCAAATTTTCTTGTGCTGTTTATTGAAAGCTACAATTCTAGAATTATATTTGCTATTTTAATAAAATGAAACATTTTTGCAGATTAATGCTTCGGATTAAATCTTTAAAGCAAGAAATTCATTGCAGGCCGATATATATCACACATATATTTAAACAGAAAAAAGAGCTGCATAGTAATACCCTTGATGGGAATAGCTATTCATCTGTAATACTCAGATAGGTTAACGAATTATCAATGGAATTTCTCCACAACAACAACAATGTTATTGTATAGTAGTAAGACTGAGTGAGCATTCATCTTACTTGCATTATATTTAAACAAATAGTTAAGTCACACTGTAGCCTGCCCAGTAAACATCATGTGTGTAAAAATATGGGGGGGCTCTACCTTACCTATGGCTTTGACTTGTTCAAAAGCCAGAATTAAATGATTAAGGTCTGACTAAATGATTAACCCATAAATTCCTACCAAAGTCTTACAAACTCACTCCTAATTATTATATCCCATATTTTTCACTTTTTCTCTTCTCCCTTCTAAATTCTAAAATGTTTCTCTTTCTCTTCCAATCTTTTTTTAAATCTTTCCAATCTCACATTTTACTTATACTATATTCTATTCTATACTATTGCTTTTGCTCTTTCTTTTTACTATTCACTTTGTAGACATACATAAGGTTTAATCTCCAAGACTTTTCATTAACATTAAAATAAACTACCCCCTTAATTTTCCATAGAATATAATGTGAAATTCCAACTCTACCCTCTTAATTTTTCATACAACGTAAAGTGAAATTCCATTGCATTAAATTCACTTGTTTTATAAAAATTCTAATATAATTTGAAATCATAGTGTAATTAATTGTCTTATGTAAAATGTTTTTGTTATTCAATGTATTGTCTTACATACAAAGTTATTGGAACTTCTGTTATTGAATGTATTGTCTCCTATACTGTATTATTGGAAATTATTTCCCTGTGTCTCTACTGAAAATGCATACCTTTGACCCAGTAAGACTTTCATGATAAACAAATGTCATATAATAAATAAATTCATATATTAAATAAAAATTAACAATAATAACACTAGTTTTGTTGAGCTACTGTGTGACTGAGCAATACAATTAACCAGACAGTAACTAAAGTGTAGTTTGATTAAGGAATTGTACAGTATTTCCCCAGAAAAATATGGAAAAACTGCCATTTTCCTGTTGTAAGGTATTTTCCTAGAAAAATGGAAAACCCTCCATTTGCCTGTATAAAACTCTGAGCAAGTCTATTAACCATATAATGCTCTTAGGTCACTCCTGAAAAGGGGCAGTTGTTTCAGAGGAATTACCTGGTAAACAGAAACATAAAAAAAATCATACACTGTGCTTCATCTGTGTAAAGTCAAGACATCTTGTTACTCTGGCAGATGCATAGAAAATGCTATGTGTTTTGCTTTTGAATTGTGGCAGATATCACACTACACAAGAAAGGAAAGTCTCTTCATGGTTTCTCATGTATAACTAATTTAATTTCCTTCTGCATGACAGAGTGAATTGAGCATCAATGTTTTTGGATATGCCTTTTCTCTTTCATTTATTGGAACATTATTTATAGTCCAAAAAAGCTGTAAAAACCTGCACTCATATCGTGATACACTGAAATTTATACTGGTGCTGCTTTTTCTGTCCTTTATTTTACAGGCGCACTGTAATTATTTGTTTATTTTAGTCTTTTATTAATCAGGTAGGTAAACTGGGCAAGTGAGCTTTTTCAGTCACAGTCCTTGCCAACAACCAGCATATGTTTGCAATTGTATAAATTTAGAATACAGTGTAAACATAAATGAACATATTACCACAAGTAACACCCATTTCAGAGACATGAACCACCATTGAAATATAAATACCTGTTGTCAGGATTGTTATCTGTGACAGAGAAACCCACATTTATGGACCGACTCCCCTAGAAGTAAAGCAGAGTAGCTCCATGACCTTTTTCAAGTGCAAACTGGATGACTGGATTGGCAATTGAAACGACACAAAGCATAAAAACAGACCAACAACATCAGGAAAAAGAGAAGTTTAATTCACAAATACACAGTGGAATTCCACAAAACTTTTGGGTACTAAGAAACCCTTCCTCAGTGTAATATAGAAAGTTTTGTGGAATTTCATTTTGTATTTTTGAATTAAACTTCTGTTTTTCCTGACATTGTTGGTCTGGCTTTCCATTTTGTACCTCATTTTGCTGTTGACCAACATTTACCCAATATACCATCCTTTTTTTGTTGTGCTTTGCAATTGAAAGAATGTCCCTCATTCTGCCCCACTACCCTTTAAGAAAGGGATCAAAACTAAGGTGGAATCTGTTAAAACCTTATGTCTTGGTAAATTCATAGGGTCATTGGCTAGATTACAAATGAGCCACTGCACCAACAGCTTAGTCCATCATCCAGCCACAGCCCCTTTTACTCATTTTTTCACATGAGGTTGGGGTGTCACATAACCAGCGACAATCATCTAGAGGCAATAAAGAAAGGGTACCTCCTAATGCTAAAGTACAGCTATCAGTAACAATTAAAAACAGTATTCAAAATGAAACGCTGTACAACAATGACCAATGAAGTAAAGTTCTCTTGGAGAATAGGTAGTGTGGTTAAATGATATAAAACTTAAAGTGCAACATATATAGCAAAAGACTTGCACCTACAGCCAATTTAGAGTGTCCAATCCACCTATTAAATGGCTTAGGAATGTGGGAGGAAACTGGAGATCCCAGAGGAATTCCATGTGAGCACAGGGAACACATGCAGGATCTGGACAGTAGGCACCCCAGCTGAGAATCAAACCAGGGAGCCTCTTGCTGTAGGCAACAACACCATCTCCTGTGCCACTGCCACCCTATGAGCCTAGAAACCTAGAAACTTAAGAATCTGTGACAGGTTACTTAGAAAAGTATTGATCCAAGGGATGGATGTTTACAGATTTTACTTCACATTCTGAGTCTGGATAATAGTGAGTATGAAAGATATTCAAAGAAGATCCTGTACAGGGTAAGGTGGAATAGCTGCTTCCTGCAACTGGTATTTTCCATGCAGTTATATAGTGGTTGCACTGGATTATTTCAGTCTAGACAGAGGGTACTGGTAGGTGTGAGGGGAAGTAGCAGAGGAAGAAGAAGAGCATCAGTGAAACAGACAAAGTCAATGGCAGTTTCCATGGATACAGACCCAGAGACTCACAAACTTGTGTTGAAGATTTGATTTAGCCAAATCAAATAGGTTAAGTCCAGGTTCAATCCCAGAGCTGAAATTAAACAATGAATGACAAAAAGTTCCAAAGCATTAGTCTTTATTTCTGCTGTATGTGCCCATCATTTACGTTAAAAACGTTATGCACTTAATTATAAACTGCTTGCATTCTCAGGCCTCTGCAATGTCCTTTATTAATGAAGGCAAAGTTTTTGCCCATCTGAAAGCTAATAAAGTGCAAGATTGTCTTTATTATAAAAGGCCTGACATAATGGGCTAGCAGTTGATGGAGACTGCACACTGCAAATTCAGTGCTACCTAAGTAACTTACATAAGGGGCTACCCAGTGAATGCACACTGCAAATTCAGTGCTACCTAAGTAGCTTATATAATGGGCTACACAGTGAATGGACATTGCACACTGCAAATTCAGTGCTAACTATGTAACTTACATAATGGGCTACACAGTGAATGCAGACTGCACACTGCAAATTCCATGCTATGTAACTTACATAATGGGCTGCACAGTGAATGGACACTGCACACTGCAAACTCCATGCTAACTATATAAATTACATAATGGATTACATAGTAAATGGTAACTGCACACTGCAAATTCCATGCTAACTATATAACTTAGATCATGGGCTTCACAGTGAATGGAGGCTACACACTGCAAGTTCCATGCTAACTATGTAACCTACATACTGGGCTACATAGTGACTGGAGACTGCACACATCAAATTCCATGCTAATTATGTAACTTACACAATGGGCTACCCAGTGAGTGGAGACTGCACACTGCAAATTCCATGTTAACTATGTAACTTACATAATCGGCTACCCAGGGAATGGAGAATGCACACTGCAAATTCCATGTTAACTATGTATCTTACATAATGGGCTACACAGTGAATGGAGATTGCACACTGCAAATTCCATGCTAACTATATAACTTACTTAATGGGCTACACAGTGAATGGAGACTGCACACAGCAAATTCCATGCTAATTATGTAACTTACACAATGGGCTACCCAGTGAGTGGAGACTGCACACTGCAAATTCCATGCTACCTAAGTGGCTTACATAATGGGCTATACAGTGAATGGAGATTGCACACTGCAAATTCAGTGCTAACTATGTAAATTACATAATGGGCTACACAGTGAATGCAGACTGCACACTGCAAATTCCATTCTATGTAACTTATATAATGGGCTGCACAGTGAATGGACACTGCACACTGCAAATTCCATGCTAACTATATAACTTACATAATGGACTACACAGTGACTGGTGACTGCACACAGCAAATTCCATGCTAATTATGTAACTTACACAATGGGCTACCCAGTGAGTGGAGACTGCACACTGCAAATTCCATGTTAACTATGTAACTTACATAACGGGCTACCCAGGGAATGGAGAATGTACACTGCAAATTCCATATTAACTATGTAACTTACATAATGGGCAACACAATGAATGGACATTGCACACTGCAACTTCCATGCTAACTATGTACCTTACATAATGGGAAACACAGTGAATGGAAACTGCACACTGCAAATCCCATGCTACCTAAGTAACTTACATAATGGGCTACACAGTGAATGGAGATTGAACACTGAAAATTCAGTGCTAACTATGTAACTTATATAATGGGCTACACAGTGAATGCAGACTGCACACTGCAAATTCCATGCTATGTAACTTACATAACGGGCTGCACAGCAAATGGACACTGCACACTGCAAATTCCATGCTAACTATATAACTTACATAATGGACTACACAGTAAATGGTGACTGCACACTGCAAATTCCATGCTAACTATATAACTTACATCATAGGCTTCACAGTGAATGGAGGCTGCACACTGCAAATTCCATGCTAACTATATAACTTACATCATAGGCTTCACAGTGAACGGAGGCTGCACACTGCAAATTCCATGCTAACTATGTAACCTACATACCGGGCTACACAGTGACTGGAGACTGCACACTGCAAATTCCATGTTAACTATGTAACGTATATAATGGACTACCAATGGAATGGAGAATGCTCACTGCAAATTCCATGCTAACTATGTAATTTACATAATGGGCTACACACTAAATAGAGACTGCACACTGCAACTTCCATGCTAACTATGTACCTTACGTAATGGGCTACACAGTGAATGGAAACTGCACACTGCAAATCCCATGCTAATTGTGTAACTTACATAAGGGGCTACCCAGTGAATGCACACTGCAAATTCCATGCTACCTAAGTAACTTACATAATGGGCTACCCAGTGCATGGAGACTGCACACTGTATATTCCATGTTAACTGTGCAACTTATATAATGGGCTACCCAGTGAATGGAGACTGCACACTCCAAATTCCATACTAACTCTGTAACTTACATAATGGGCTGCACAGTGAATGGAAACTGCACACTGCACATTCCATGCTGTGTAACTTATATAATGAGCTACACAGTGAATGGGAGCTGCACACTCTGAATGCTACAACTGATGCTGCCCCTTTTATAAGTAAAAAGGGAGCACAATGAGTTTTACGGAATAATTTGCATCTTAGAGCTTGTCCTAAAGAAGGACAATAACCCAAATATCATAGTTTAAAAATCAGAGTACTTTAAATAAATGCTGTAATTTTGGGCAATAAACATCCAACGGTGCTCTAGTTTTAGAGCTTGTTGAATAAACTTGACTTCTGGATGATTAACATGGAGGGATTTAACAGTGGATTAATGTGGCATTCAGCAATTCGTACTACATCTGAGGTGGTTCTATCAGTCCCAGTACTTGTTTTATACTGATGTATGTTTGTTTAAATGTGCACCTTCCCCTCGCTGGTTCCAAACTGTGATCTCTGTATGTAATGATGTGTAGTAGATGAAGACTACTCAGACTTCATAGTCTTCCCACTCCATGATTTAATGGATAAAATGCAGATCCTTATTAAAAAATATAGAGCTCCACATTTCTTTTTAAATTACTTCTGATATGAATCGCCCCTTCTATCATCTTCTTCCAGTTACTAGAAAAGTATTTCCCTTGCCAAGTGGTTCAGATCATGTTGTAGTAACCTGAAAACACCTTCCTTGTAGTCTATATAAAGAAAACAGTAAATAAATGCCATGTATCATGATGGATGGAAGGCTGTTATACACCCAAAGGGACTTTGACCCCACCTCCTAATGAAGGGAATGTATGATGTTCTACCTCCTAATGAAGGGAATGTATGATGTTCTACCTCCTAATGAAGGGAATGTATGATGTTCTACCTCCTAATGAAGGGAATGTATGATGTTCTACCTCCTAATGAAGGGAATGTATGATGTTCTACCTCCTAATGAAGGAATGTATGATGTTCTACCTCCTAATGAAGGGAATGTATGATGTTCTACCTCCTAATGAAGGGAATGTATGATGTTCTACCTCCTAATGAAGGGAATGCATGATGTTCTACCTCCTAATGAAGAGAATGTATGATGTTCTACCTCCTAATGAAGGGAATGTATGATGTTCTACCTCCTAATGAAGGGAATGTATGATGTTCTACCTCCTAATGAAGGGAATGTATGATGTTCTACCTCCTAATGAAGGGAATGTATGATGTTCTACCTCCTAATGAAGGGAATGTATGATGTTCTACCTCCTAATGAAGGGAATGTATGATGCTCTACCACTCTCCTCTCAGAGACATTACCCTTATCTTCTGCCTTTTTCACCAGAGAATAGCAATATATCTGTTTTTGTCAACCCAGCAACTACTCTCCATCTTCTGCATTCAAAACCAACAGTGACAACTTACCCATTTAACAAGTTTTTTCCACTCTGTCTCATACTCTCTAACATTTTCTCTAACCCTTTTGCACAGCACGCCTTCACCCTAATATTAATCAAAGATTTCTTCAAATGATCAGTGATGAACTTTCTCATTTGGCTACCAGTAATCCCTACTTCTGTTCTGTCTACCCCAGACCAGAATTCTCACTTCATCTTACAGTGAATTTCCTTCTGATCAACTCAGTTTAAATGTATACTTCTCCCATTCCACAGCCCCTATCTTTTTGGCAGTTTCATCAAACATTCATTGTCCACCCATATTAACAATGTACCCATCAGTTTTTAGTCTCCTCTCCACTTCCTATCAAATGTTTTAAGTGGAATGAATTACATTGATATAGAAATCCACAGTGTGCACCATGAACAATGCCCCATATACTAGTCTTTCCTCCACTCTAACTGTATCCAATTTCTAAACCTTCTATTCCCTTACCTATGTTAAATCTCTGTAAGCATTCCTTGGAGTATTCTACTCACAATTCCTGGTATGTTATTTAATTTTATTTTATTTTATTTAACTTTTGTTGACCGGGAAAGTCTGACTAGGTTCCACAGATCCTGTTTTCAGCGGAGGCCTGGGGAGAAATGCTACAGAAGCATGTCTTTAGAATGTGGGAGGAAACCGGAGTACCCCGAAGAAACCCACACGAATGCAGGGAGAACATGCAAACTCCACACAGAAGGCTGTGTGATCCTGTCTTTGTTATCCCTATCAAAACATGTGCTTTCTGCTACCATGCTTAGATATAACTTTCTAGGATGATCCTGTATCCCCTTCCTTCTGCCCCAATGTTCCCTCTCTTTCTTTGCTTAAAATTTCTTTGGTCTTTCAAACTCTAACCATAGATCTTCTGTGAAATTTAATTCCATCCATACTCTCTAAATTTTAACCTGTTCTTGTTCCATCTCATCTTTTAAGACCATGTAATTCCCATGTTCTTCTTTTCCTCAACAAGTTCATATTTTCTTCTGTCTACTCTCTCCCATTACCTTTCACCCATCCTTTTAGATCTTTCTCCCACGTCAGATGATGCCCCAGTAATCCTTTCACTTCCACCCTCAATTTCTTCAGCATCTATCATCATCTTTCACTGACCCATCACCCATTGCATGGTACAGGCATATAAACTATAAGCCACTACAAAACTGCTGAAATGTATAATTTCCCATTCAACTAACTTTAAGTCTCATTCTATCAAATTTGCATCTCTTACCAGGCTGCTTCTGTGGCTTATTGTGAAAAAAAACTGAGTATGACCCAGCCAACCCATGTCCAATTAGCAGCTTGGGTGACTGATTGAGTGGCATGGAGGAATAGGCTTTACCATTCTGGGCTGAGTGGGTCATGCTAAGGGCATCTATGCTATCACTTTCCAGTAGAAACTATGGACAGTGCATATGTAGGTTTGCCTAGAAGAGAGGGAAAAGAATGGAGACATGGCTGAGTTGTGATGTGCTGGAAATTTTATTTATTTAACATTTGTTTACCAGGAAAGTCCAACTTGGAATGAAGCCAATTTTCAGCAGAGGCCTGGGGAGAAATGCTCCAGACACATGTCTTTGTAATGTGGGTGGAAACTAGAGCACCCGGTGAAAACCCACATGAACACAGGGAGGACATGCAGACTCCACACAGAAGGCACCCCAGCCAAGAATCGAACTGGGGAACCTTTTGCTGTGAGGTGACAATGCTACTGCTGCACCACTGCACTGTCCTGCCAGCCACCTCCTTGCTCCCTCCTGGACTATTCCAAATCTCCGTTGCACACCCACCCCTCTGGTAAGAAGAATTAGGTCCAAAAGGGAAGGGGTAGGTCATAGCAAAAAAAATCCCCTTGGAGAGATGCACAGATGTGCCAAGCCTCCAGATGCCTAATGTCTATGATTAATTCCAGCAGTACTGGAATAGTCCAGGAGGGAGCAAGGAGGTGGTTGGTAGACCCAGTGTCGACAGGGTACAGTGGTGCCAGGCCAGTACTGATAAAGGATGGGAGGAGTAACAAAGAAATCTACTTTACTTACCTTTCCTTACAGAACTATCTCATAAATCCTGTACCTTCTTCATATATTTACAAGACGGCCTATCAGTATATATTTAAATGTGGACCATCTTTCAACCACAACTTAGTCATAGCTGAAAAAAAAAGTAGAATATGTTATGCTCCAACCAAGAAGTGCAGTAGTTTTTAGTTTTTGTGATAATGTTTAACATAAAAATAGAATAATAATCAAAACATATGCTTCATTTTATTTAATAATTACTGTTTAAAGGGAATTAGTATATGTTATTATAGATAAGGATTTAGTACAGACAAGAAGTGAGTTCCATAAAATACAATTATGCATGTAAAAAATGTTACTACTTCAGAATGTTTTTTTTTTCTTCTGTAAAAAGGGACTAAAATGATTTTATTACACAATAATTGATTATCTTAGGGCTTGTCCTAAAAATGGACAGTACCCCAAATGTAATAGTTTGAAAATCAAAGTACTTCAAATAAATGCTGTACTTTTGGGCAATAAACTTACATTATACAAAGCATCTAATGGTGCTGTAGTTTAAGAGCTTGTTGAATAAACCTGACTTCTGGATGAGATTTTACAGTGAAGTTCCATCTGCCAGAGTTGGTGGTAGCTCAGATCGATATAAAAGTTCCCATGGCACTTATCGAAAAGAGTAGGAAAACATCCAAAGTGGCCTGGCTGGGTTTCCCCACCTTGGGTTCTCCTCAGTGAGGCTACTGACCTAATGTGACTAAACCTGTCAACAAAAGCAAATGAAAACACAAATATGGCACTTCTGTTTAATATATCAGGACTTGTAAATATAGTTTACACATTTTGTAACCACATGGAAAAGAACCCATTTAGTATAGTAATTTCTTAATTTGGTAAAAATTTAAATCTTTTGTGAATTTGATAAGATGACAGGACTTTTGCTGAAACTTTATTTATTTATTTATTTTACATTTGTTAACCAGGCTGGTCCAACTGGATACATGTCCATTTTCAGTGGAGGCCCGGGGAGAAAAGCTCCGCACTACAAAATAGTATTTACAAGACATAAGTACATTGTAAGTTTTAGCTATTATAGAGGTATTTCCTATTGTCATATTAGTAGGATGATTCTTACTGAATAGAGCTATGAATCTAGGTACAAAGATGAATAAGAAGATGTAGCACAACATTGGTAGTATAGTAATACAGGGGAATGTTTAAAACTATGTAAGACAACAATGCACACTACTGAGCAATAAAGTCACACCAATATAGTTTGCTAGTAGGCTAAGTTAGCTAGAGAAACACAATACAGCAATCAAGTCTCTGATTATAAACCAATACCAAAGTTAGTTATAAAAGTCACCCATATGATGTTTGTAAGTAATTCAATTAGTTATTAAATAGTTCACTATTAATAGGTATATTGATATGCACACAATTATAAGTAAGAGGTAATTTTGCTTGTGCTGGTATGTAGAGAGGTGTCATCATATAAAGACTGGTGTTTAGTCTGGATTAGCACAAGGGCATAACCAGTGAGATTTGAGGTATGTTTTAAGTTTGGTTTTAAATAGGGGAGCTGAGGAAATGGATGTAAGGTGATCTGGGAGGGAGTTCCAGGTTTTTCCCACTGCGTTGGAGAATAGAGAGTCACCAGCCAGATTGTTGGTTTTATTTATTTCCACTAGTAATTTGTTTGATGAGTGTAGGATCTTTAGGTTATCGTAGGGGAAGATTAGGTTGGTGAGTATGGGAGTCTTTGAAGGTTGGTATAGTATCTTTTGGACTGTTGTTAGTTGGTTCAGTAAAATTAGATTTGACAGTTCTAACCAGCCTAGTTGTTTAAGATTGTTGCAGTGATGGGTTCTGTAGGTTGAGCCAGTTGCAAATCTTGTTATATTATTGTAGGCGATGGAAAGTTTGTTCATATTGCTTTTGCATAGTTTAGTGTAGATAGGGGATGCGTATGTAAGGGTTGAGATTAAATGAGTACGGGCAATAGTGGACCTGGCTTTGGGGGTTAGAAAGGGTTTGATTCTGTAGAGGGAACCTAGTTTTTTGTTAATAGTTTTTATAGTGTTATTAATATGGTGCTCAAAGGAGAGGTTGTTATCAATTAGTACCCCAAGTAGTCTTGTGGTTGGTTCTGGAGATATTTCTGTACCATTAGTTGAGGTGACACTGAGGTATATTGGGGAAGTTCTGAGCGTGGGTGTGAATAATAGCATTTTTGGGTTTTTTTTGGATTGAGAATGACGCAACGGTCAATGAGCCATTTCTCAACTATGTTAAATATGTTTTGTGTTAGAAACTGAAGTAGTGATTGCATCTTGGCTGAGCATACTAATGTGGAATCATCTGCATACTGAATACAGGTGGCTTGAGGTATGACTGTGTGCAGGTCATTTGTGAAGATTGAAAAGAGGTGGGGACCGAGTATGAAGCCTTGAGGAACTCCGAGGGTTATTGGGAGGTGGGAAGATAGGCTATTCTGCCATTATACGGCTTGTTGCCTGTTTTGTAGGTAAGATTGAAACCACTGTATAATGACAGGAGCTAGTGACAAGTTTTTGAGAAAGTTTATGAGTAGCTGGTGGTTGACCATGTCAAAAGCTTTTGACAGATCAATAAAGAGAGCTGAGGGTAGTGTATCGATGTTACGATTTTTGTTGATGCCGTTGGTGAAGGAAAACAGAGCAGTGGTGTTGCTCTGAGATGGTCTAAAGCCATGTTGACAGCTAGCTAGCAAGTTGCTTTCAAGTAAGTGTTTTAAGAGCTGCTTATGAATGCACCTCTCCATGATTTTTGCTAGGGGGGATAATATGGCGATGGGTCTGTAATTAGATAGATCATTGGAGTTGCCACATTTCTGAAGGGGAATAATATGAGAAATTTTCCAGAGTGATGGGATGGTACCCCCAGAGATAGTTCTATTGATGAGAATAGTTATGGGGTAGGCTATAGCTTTAGCAGCTTTTTGAAGGTATTCTGCAGGTAGTATGTCTGCAGCGAGAGTGGTGGGTTTTAGTTTTTGAATTAGGGTGCGGACAAGGGATGTGGGGACAGGTTGAAAATTGAATAGTGCTGGGTTGATAGTGTTATGAGAGGATGTAGGACCAGGTTGGAATAAAGGTAGTGATGGATTGTTAGTATTATGGGAAGAAGAAGTTGTGTTGGGTGACAACTGATTGCAAGAGATTGAATGGTCTCTGTAAAAAAGGAATTGAAGTAATTGGCAATTTGGTTGAGTGTATTATCTTCCGAGCCATTGGGTGTGGGTGTGACTGAGTGGCCTGGGTGTATCAGTTTATTGATGCCAGCCCAGAATGTTTGTGGTTTATTTTGGTGGGTTTGTTGCAGATGACAGTAAAAGTTTCTTTTATCTTATATAATGGCTTTTTTGGTTTCGTTTCTTATTTGTCTATACTTTACTTGATCTGCGGGGCATTTAGAAGTAAGCCAGGTGGTCCTGAGTTTATTTTTTTGGAGGATCTTTTGTTTGGTGGTTTTGGTAAGCCATGGGGTTGGTTTTGATCTACATCTAATTGTCCGAGTAGGGGCATGGTAGTCCAGTGTGGTTAAGAATTTGGAATTAAAGTATTTGACTGCTTCTTCTAGTGGTAGGTGTTTAAGGGGTGACCAGTCACAGGCTATTAGTTCTTGTTGTTGAGGTTAAAATTTTTGTTAGACCTAATACTCTTACAGATGGTTATGTTTGGATTTTCACTCTTATACCTGATTAGGAATGTGAGTGAGTGGTCGCTGAGGTCTTCAGAGAGGGTACCTATTTTATACGTTTGTTGATTGTGATTTGTAAGGATCCAGTCTAGTGTGCTATCATTGTTATTAAGTTTATTAAATCTAGTGGGAGATGTGATGGTTTGAGTGAAACCATGTAGGTTGATATGGGTAGAAGGTTGCTCAGATATACATCTACTCCAGTTTATGTTAAGGTCGCCAAGTATTATTGTTTCTTGGGGGAAGGTGGTGGAAAGCCAGCTTAGGATAGTATCTAAGGTGCTGATATTGTTGCCAGGAGGGAGATAGATACAGATAATATAAATAGCTTTCCATTTGTTAAGTAGAATTTTGGAAATCAATACCTCTGCATTAATAGTTAAGGGAGGTTTTGAGTTTATTGAGGTTACCTGTAATCCAGTTTTGTATAAAATAGCTACACCACCTCCTTTCTTTGTATTACGGTCTAGTCGCAGTATATTATAGCCGGGAGGAATAACCTCACTGTCTTGTGTTGATGGCTTGAGCCATGTTTCAGTGAGGCAGAGGATGTCAAATGAAGCATATGTTTTGATTAGTATTTATATACTTGGATATTAAAAAATTGAGAGGGATCAAACTAAAAGTCAAGATATTTGAAATGATAGTCTCAGAAAAGGTGTGCATGGGTACATAAAGGGCCCTGAGGGTCAGAACTTGTAACACTTCTAAAATGTTATGATCCAGGTATACTTACAAAGTAAGGTTGTGTGGGTGAATTTTCTGTCTTCTGCACAGACATGCCAAAAGTAGTTGTAGCACTGAGTTTGTAAGCTCTTATTGTTTTGTTGTACAAGATTCCACATCAAGGATAAATGATTTCAATACAAAGTTCTCTTACTGCTTCCTGACTTACTGAGTACAAGCTCTCATAAAAAAAGTATTTCAGGGATAAGCTTGGTTAGGAGCCCCTGTTATCTACCATGCAGTGCAGCTACCACCTCACTTTGCTCTATCTTATGTCTCAGAGAATGACTTCTTGACATTATTTTTAGAGAAAGTGAGCTATTTTTTCACTGAAAGGGTTTTATAGAAGCAATTATAAAAGATCATTAATATCAGATATCAGATGTTATTCTGAAGGGAAAAAATTATATTTAACGATAGAATGATTTTTTTTAATAAATACTTAGTATTTCTTTACACTGAACGGGTAACTGTAGTCTAAGTTGATAGAAAAAATGCAGCACATTTGAAAGTGAATATATAGTAAATAGTGAACAAAACATATTTTATTGTTAATTGGAATGTCTGCAATCAACAGGCGGCACAATGGCACAACAAATAGCATTCTCAATTCACAGCAAGCAGTTCTCCAATTTGATTCTTGGCTGGGATGCCTTCTGTGTGGAGTCAGCACATTCTCATTGTGTTTGAGTGGCTTTCTGCTGGTGCTCCAGTTTCCTCCCACATTGTAAAGACAGGCTGTAGGCAAATTGGACTCTCTAATTTGTCCATAGTTGTGAGTGTCCATGCACCTATAGGGTATGGAAAAACAACCACAGCAGGGCTAGCCACCAGGCAGTATGAACCTTGGCTGTAGATGATTGTCACTGATGAAGTGGCACCCTAACACCATGTGCAAAAATGGAAAAGGGGGTTGTAGATGGATGGACGGTTGCATCAATGGATGAATGGATGGAATGTCTGCATGGACTCGCAACATCTTATGACCTCTAGCCATTAGCATCATTAGTGGTACATTGTATATTATTCTTGCTAGGCTAACTGCAGCATCATTTCTAATTACAAATCTATTCTTTCTCAAACAGTGGTATCCTACATGATGACTGTCACATACTGGACAAAAAGTTGTAATACAGTTTCAAATACAAACATGCCTGCAGTTCAAGAAGTTTGCTCTTAATGCTCTTACTATTTGAATTGGCAACTCTTAGACATTTAGTGGCTTTTCTAGACTTAATAAAGAAATGAACTTTTTAAGGAGTTTGCATAGAAGGCGAAGACCAGTGTAGGAGTGTACATCTCTAGTGACAATGATTTATAGTTACTGGAAAATAAGATACCATTTTCTTGAGCTGAAATTATTTATTTATTTATTTTACATTTCTTAACTGGAATAGTCCATCTGGGTGTGAACCCATTTTCAGTGGAGGCCCCGGGAGAAAAGCTCCACAAAAAACGTATTTACATAGGCAGTAAAATAGAGAACAAATTTATTTTGAAATGGTTACAAATATACATTAGCACTAATAGATGTAACATTGAAAATATAGAATAAGAAGTAAAAATATATTGATATAAAAACAAAATCAAATTGTTAGATGAAAGAGTTAAATTGAGGGTAAGTAAAGAGAAAAGTAAAGGTTAATTAGTCAGGATTAGTAAAATTGACAATTATATATGACAATTATAGTAGTGATTATTAGTATAATTCCTAGCCCTCACTCTGATTCTATTCCACTGTTTTAGTTTTCGTTACTTAAGGAACATTTAAACTCATTTTAAGTATGGAACACTGAAAAAAAGTGTATTGAATGATTTCAATGAGTAAAAAAAGGAAGAAAAGAACTCACTCTGACCTACAAATGTCAAACTACAGTACAACCTCACATGTGTCCTGTAGCTTGTCAAAATTGTAAAATTGTATGGTACATTCCCATATAAATGGAAAAATCAGCTTCACTAGAAGGATTAGGAGGTAATGAGATTTTATAGCAGACATTTCAGCAAAATTAGTCATTAATATCATGCATCTTGTTTAAGATGTGATCATTCACTAGGCTTTCCTCTGAGATGATAAAGTATACAGCTACTTTACTACTGGAAATAAAACTATAGTGTAGGAGAGGGTATTCGCTGACACAGAAGACTGGATGGGTATAGTAAGTATAGTCTAGGAGAGGGTATTCACTGACACAGAAGACAGCAGAGGAATAGTAAGTATAGTCTAGGAGAGGGTATTCACTGACACAGAAGACAGGAGGGGTATAGTAAGTATAGTCTAGGAGAGGGTATTCACTGACACAGAAGACAGGAGGTGTATAGTAAGTATAGTCTAGGAGAGGGTATTTGCTGACACAGAAGACAGGAGGGGTATAGTAAGTATAGTCTAGGAGAGGGTATTCGCTGACACAGAAGAGAGGAGGGGTATAGTAAGTGTAGTCTAGAAAAGGGTATTCGCTGACACAGAAGACAGGAGGGCAATAGTAAGTATAGTCTAGGAGAGGGTATTCGCTGACACAGAAGACAGGAGGGGTATAGTAAGTATAGTCTAGGAGAGGGTATTCGCTGACACAGAAGACAGGAGGGGTATAGTAAGTATAGTCTAGGAGAGGGTATTCGCTGACACAGCAGACAGGAGGGGTATAGTAAGTATAGTCTAGGAGAGGGTATTCGCTGACACAGAAGACAGGATGGGTATAATAAGTATAGTCTTGGAGAGGGTAATTGATGACACAGAAGACAGGAGGCGTATAGTAAGTATAGTCTAGGAGAGGGTATTTGCTGACACAGAAGACTTGAGGGGTATAGTAAGTATAGTCTAGGAGAGGGTATACGCTGATACAGAAGACAGGAAGGGTATAGTAAGTATAGTCTAGGAGAGGGTATTCGCTGACACAGAAGACAGGAGGGGTATAGTAAGTATAGTCTAGGAGAGGGTATTCGCTGACATAGAAGACAAGAGGGGTATAGCAAGTATACTCTAGGAGAGGGTATTGGCTGACACAGAAGACAGGAAGGGTGTAGTAAGTATAGTCTAGGAGAGGGTATTTGCTGACATAGAAGACAGCAGGGGTATAGTAAGTATAGTCTGGGAGAGGGTATTCACTGACATAAATGACAGGAGGGGTATAGTAAGTATAGTCTAGGAGAGGGTATTCGCTGACATAGAAGACAGCAGGGGTATAGTAAGTATAGTCTAGGAGAGGGTATTCGCTGACATAGAAGACAGCAGGGGTATAGTAAGTATAGTCTAGGAGAGGGTATTCGCTGACATAGAAGACAGGAGGGGTATAGTAAGAATACTCTAGGAGAGGGTATTCGCTGACACAGAAGACAGCAGAGGAATAGTAAGTATAGTCTAGGAGAGGGTATTCGCTGACACAGAAGACAGGAGGGGTATAGTAAGTATAGTCTAGGAGAGGGTATTCACTGACACAGAAGACAGGAGGTGTATAGTAAGTATACTCTAGGAAAGGGTATTTGCTGACACAGAAGACAGGAGGGGTATAGTAAGTATAGTCCAGGAGAGGGTATTCGCTGACACAGAAGAGAGGAGGGGTATAGTAAGTATACTCTAGGAAAGGGTATTTGCTGACACAGAAGACAGGAGGGGTATAGTAAGTATAGTCCAGGAGAGGGTATTCGCTGACACAGAAGAGAGGAGGGGTATAGTAAGTATAGTCTAGAAAAGGGTATTCGCTGACACAGAAGACAGGAGGGCAATAGTAAGTTTAGTCTAGGAGAGGGTATTCGCTGACACAGAAGACAGGAGGGGTGTAGTAAGTATAGTCTAGGAGAGGATATTCGCTGACACAGAAGACAGGAAGGGTATAGTAAGTATAGTCCAGGAGAGGGTATACGCTGACACAGCAGACAGGAGGGGTATAGTAAGTATAGTCTAGGAGAGGGTATTCGCTGACACAGAAGACAGGAGGGGTATAGTAAGTATAGTCTTGGAGTGGGTATTTGTTGACACAGAAGACAGGACGGGTATAGTAAGTATAGTCTAGGAGAGGGTATTTGCTGACACAGAAGACTTGAGGGGTATAGTAAGTATAGTCTAGGAGAGGGTATTCGCTGACACATAAGACAGGAGGGTATAGTAAGTATAGTCTAGGAGAGGGTATTCGCTGACACAGAAGACAGGAGGGTATAGTAAGTATAGTCTAGGAGAGGGTATTCACTGACATAAAAGACAGGAGGGGTATAGTAAGTATAGTCTAGGGGAGGGTATTCGCTGACATAGAAGACAAGTGTTGTATAGCAAGTATACTCTAGGAGAGGGTATTGGCTGACACAGAAGACAGGAAGGGTGTAGTAAGTATAGTCTAGGAGAGGGTATTTGCTGACATAGAAGACAGCAGGGGTATAGTAAGTATAGTCTGGGAGAGGGTATTCACTGACATAAATGACAGGAGGGGTATAGTAAGAATACTCTAGGAGAGGGTATTCGCTGACATAGAAGACAGGAGGGGTATAGTAAGTATAGTCTAGGAGAGGGTATTCGCTGACATACAAGACAGCAGGGGTATAGAAAGTATAGTCTAGGAGAGGGTATTCGCTGACATAGAAGACAGGAGGGGTATAGTAAGTATAGTCTAGGAGAGGGTATTCGCTGACATAGAAGACAGGAGGGGTATAGTAAGTATAGTCTCTGAGAGGGTATTCGCTGTCAAAGAAGACAGGAGGGGTATAGTAAGTATACTCTTGGAGAGGGTATTCGCTGACACAAAAGACAGGAGGGGTATAGTAAGTATAGTCTAGGAGAGGGTATTGGCTGACACAGAAGACAGGAAGTGTATAGTAAGTATAGTCTAGGAGAGGGTATTCGCTGACATAGAAGACAGCATGGGTATAGTAAGTATAGTCTGGGAGAAGGCATTCACTGACATAAAAGACAGGAGGGGTATAGTAAGTATAGTCTAGGAGAGGGTATTCGCTGACATAGAAGACAGGAGGGTATAGTAAGTATAGTCAAGGAGAGGGTATTCGCTGACCTAGAAGACAGGAGGGTTATAGTAAGTATAGTCTAGGAGAGGGTATTCGCTGACAGAGAAGACAGGAGGGGTATAGTAAATATAGTCTAGGAGAGGGTATTCGCTGAATAGAAGACAGCATGCGTATAGTAAGTATAGTCTAGGAGAGGGTATTCGCTGACATAGAAGACAGGAGGGGTATAGTAAGTATAGTCTAGGAGAGGGTATTTGCTGACATAGAAGACAGGAGGGGTATAGTAAGTATAGTCTAGGAGAGAGTATTCGCTGACATAGAAGACATGAGGGGTATAGTAAGTATAGTCTAGGAGACGGTATTTGCTGACATAGAAGACAGAAGGGGTATAGTAAGTATAGTCTAGGAGAGGGTATTCGCTGACACAGAAGACAGGAGGGGTAAGTATAGTCTAGGATAGGGTATTCGCTGACATAGAGGACAGGAAGGGTATAGTAAGTATAGTCTAGGAGATGGTATTCACTGACATAGAGGACAGGAAGGGTATAGTAAGTATAGTCTTTGAGAGGGTATTCGCTGACATAGAAGACAGGAGGGCTATAGTAAGTATAGTCTAGGAGAGGGTATTCGCTGACACAGAAGACAAAACGGGTATAGTAAGTATAGTCTAGGAGAGGGTATTCGCTGACATAGAAGACAGCAGGGGTATAGTAAGTATAGTCTTGGAGAGGGTAATTGATGACACAGAAGACAGGAGGCGTATAGCAAGTATAGTCTAGGAGAGGGTATTTGCTGACAAAGAAGACATGAGGGGTATAGTAAGTATAGTCTAGGAGAGGGTATTCGCTGATACAGAAGACAGGAGGGGTATAATAAGTATAGTCTATGAGAGGGTATTCACTGACACAGAAGACAGGAGGGGTATAGTAAGTATGGTCTAGGGGAGGGTATTCGCTGACACAGAAGACAGGAGGGGTATAATAAATATAGTCTAAGAGAGGGTATTCGCTGTCATAGAAGACAGGAGGGCTATAGTAAGTATAGTCTAGGAGAGGGTATTCGCTGACATAGAAGACAGGAGGAGTATAGTAAGTATAATCTAGAGGAGGGTATTCGCTGACATAGAAGACAGGAGGGGTATAGTAAGTATAGTCTAGGAGAGGGTATTCGCTGACAAAGAAGACAGGAAGAGTATAGTAAGTATAGTCTCGGAGAGGGTATTTGCTGACATAGAAGACAGGAGGGGTATAGTAAGTATAGTCTAGGAGAGGGTATTCGCTGACAAAGAAGACAGGAAGAGTATAGTAAGTATAGTCTCGGAGAGGGTATTTGCTGACATAGAAGACAGGAGGGGTATGGTAAGTATAGTCTAGGAGAGGGAATTCGCTGACATAAAAGACAGCAAGGGAATAGTAAGTACAGTCTAGGAGAGGGTATTCGTTGACATAGAAGACAGCAGGGGTATAGTAAGTATAGTCTAGGAGAGGGTATTCGCTGACATAGAAGACAGGAGGGGTATAGTAAGTATAGTCTAGGAGAGGGTATTCGCTGACATAGAAGACAGGAGGGGTATAGTAAGTATAGTCTAGGAGAGGGTATTCGCTGACATAGAAGACAGGAGGGGTATAGTAAGTATAGTCTAGGGGAGAGTATTCACTGACATAGAAGACAGCAGGGGTATAGTAAGTATACTCTAGGAGAGGGTATTCGCTGACATAGAAGACAGGAGGGGTATAGTAAGTATAGTCTCTGAGTGGGTATTCGCTGACATGAAGACAGGAGGGGTAAAGTAAGTATAGTCTTGGAGAGGGTATTCGCTGACACAAAAGACAGGAGGGGTATAGTAAGTTTAGTCTAGGAGAGGATATTCGATGACACAGAAGACAGGAAGGATATAGTAAGTATAGTCTAGGAGAGGGTATTCGCTGACATAGAAGACAGCATGGGTATAGTAAGTATAATCTAGGAGAGGGTATTCACTGACATAAAAGACAGGAGGGGTATAGTAAGTATAGTCTAGGAGACGGTATTCGCTGACATAGAAGACAGGAGGGGTATAGTAAGTATAGTCTAGGAGAGGGTAATCACTGACATAGAAGACAGGAAGGGTATAGTAAGTATAGTCTAGGAGAGGGTATTCCCTGAGTAGAAGACAGCAGGGGTATAGTAAGTATAGTCTAAGAGATGGTATTCTCTGACATAGAAGACAGCAGGGGTATAGTAAGTATAGTCTAAGAGAGGGTATTCACTGACATAGAAGACAGTAGGTTTATAGTAAGTATAGTCTAGGAGAGGGTATTCACTGACATAGAAGACAGGAGGGGTATAGTAAGTATAGTCTAGGAGAGAGAATTCGCTGACATAGAAGACATGTGGGGTATAGTAAGTATAGTCTAAGAGACGGTATTTGCTGACATCGAAGACAGGAGGGGTATAGTAAGTATAGTCTAGGAGAGGGTATTAGCTGACACAGAAGACATGAGGGGTGTAGTAAGTATAGTCTAGGAGACAGTTTTTGCTGACATAGAAGACAGGAGGGGTATAGTAAGTATAGTCTAGGAGAGGGTATTCGCTGACATAAAAGACAGCAGGGATATAGTAAGTACAGTCTAGGAGAGGGTATTCGTTGACATAGAAGACAGCAGGGGTATAGTAAGTATAGTCTAGGAGAGGGTATTCGCTGACATAGAAGACAGGAGGGGTATAGTAAGTATAGTCTAGAAGAGGCTATTCGCTGACATAGAAGACAGGAGGGGTATAGTAAGTATAGTCTAGGAGAGGGTATTCGCTGACATAGAAGACAGGAGGGGTATAGTAAGTATAGTCTAGGGGAGGGTATTCGCTGACATAGAAGACAGCAGGGGTATAGTAAGTATACTCTAGGAGAGGGTATTCGCTGACATAGAAGACAGGAGGGGTATAGTAAATATAGTCTCTGAGAGGGTATTCGCTGACATGAAGACAGGAGGGGTATAGTAAGTATAGTCTTGGAGATGGTATTCGCTGACACAAAAGACAGGAGGGGTATAGTAAGTATAGTCTAGGAGAGGGTATTGGATGACACAGAAGGCAGGAAGGATATAGTAAGTATAGTCTAGGAGAGGGTATTCGCTGACATAGAAGACAGCATGGGTATAGTAAGTATAATCTAGGGGAGGGTATTCGCTGACATAAAAGACAGGAGGGGTATAGTAAGTATAGTCTAGGAGAGGGTATTCGCTGACATAGAAGACAGGAGGGGTATAGTAAGTATAGTCTAGGAGAGGGTAATCGCTGACATAGAAGACAGGAGGGGTATAGTAAGTATAGTCTAGGAGAGGGTATTCCCTGAGTAGAAGACAGCAGGGATATAGTAAGTATAGTCTAGGAGATGGTATTCGCTGACATAGAAGACAGCAGGGGTATAGTAAGTATAGTCTAAGAGAGGGTATTCGCTGACATAGAAGACAGTAGGTTTATAGTAAGTATAGTCTAGGAGAGGGTATTCGCTGACATAGAAGACAGGAGGGGTATAGTAAGTATAGTCTAGGAGAGAGTATTCGCTGACATAGAAGACATGAGGGGTATAGTAAGTATAGTCTAAGAAACGGTATTTGCTGACATAGAAGACAGGAGGGTATAATAAGTATAGTCTAGGAGAGCGTATTCGCTGACATAGAAGACAGGAGGGGTATAGTAAGTATAGTCTAGGAGAGAGTATTCGCTGACATAGAAGACATGAGGGGTATAGTAAGTATAGTCTAGGAGACGGTTTTTGCTGACATAGAAGATAGGAGGGGTATAGTAAGTATAGTCTAGGAGAGGGTATTCGCTGACACAGAAGACAGGAGGGGTATAGTAAGTATAGTCTAGGAGAGGGTATTCGCTGACACAGAAGACAGGATAGGTATAGTAAGTATAGTCTTGGAGAGGGTATTTGTTGACACAGAAGACAGGAGGCGTATAGTAAGTATAGTCTAGGAGAGGGTATTTGCTGACACAGAAGACATGAGGGGTATAGTAAGTATAGTCTAGGAGAGGGTATTCGCTGATACAGAAGACAGGAGGGGTATAGTAAGTATAGTCTAGGAGAGGGTATTCACTGACACAGAAGACAGGAGGGGTATAGTAAGTATAGTCTAGGGGAGGGTATACACTGACACAGAAGACAGGAGGGGTATAGTAAGTATAGTCTAGGAGAGGGTATTCGCTGACATAGAAGACAGGAGGGGTATAGTAAGTATAGTCTAGGAGAGGGTATTCGCTGAAATAGAAGACAGGAGGATTATAGTAAGTATAGTGTAGAGGAGGGTATTCACTGACATAGAAGACAGGAGGGGTATAATTAGTATAGTCTAGGAGAGGGTATTCGCTGACATAGAAGACAGGAAGAGTATAGTAAGTATAGTCTAGGAGGGGGTATTCTCTGACATAGACGACAGCAGGGGTATAGTAAGTATAGTCTAGGAGAGGGTATTTGCTGACATAGAAGACAGGAGGGGTATAGTAAGTATACTCTAGGAGAGGGTATTTGCTGACATAGAAGACAGCAGGGGTATAGTACGTATAGTCTACGAGAGGGTATTCGCTCACATAGAAGACAGGACGGGTATAGTAAGTATAGTCTAGGGGAAGGTATTCGCTGACATAGAAGACAGGAGGGGTATAGTAAGTATACTCTAGGAGAGGGTATTGGCTGACACAGAAGACAGGAAGAGTATAGTAAGTATAGTCTAGGAGAGGGTATTCGCTGACATAGAAGACAGCAGGGGTATAGTAAGTATAGTCTAGGAGAGGGTATTCGCTGACATAAAAGACAGGAGGAGTATAGTAAGTATAGTCTAGGGGAGGGTATTCACTGACATAGAGGACAGGAGGGGTATAGTAAGTATAGTCTAGGAGAGGGTATTCGCTGACATAGAAGACAGGAAGAGTATAGTATGTATAGTCTCGGAGACGGTATTCGCTGACATAGAAGACAGCAGGGGTATAGTAAGTATAGTCTAGGAGAGGGTATTCGCTGACATAAAAGACAGCAGGGGTATAGTAAGTACAATCTAGGAGAGGGTATTTGTTGACATAGAAGACAGCAGGGGTATAGTAAGTATAGTCTAGGAGAGGGTATTCGCTGACATAGAAGACAGGAGGGGTATAATAAGTATACTCTATGAGAGGGTATTCGCTGGCATAGAAGACAGGAGGGGTATAGTTAGTATAGTCTAGGAGAGGGTATTCGCTGACATAGAAGACAGCAGCGGTTTAATAAGTATAGTCTAGGAGAGGGTATTCGCTGACATAGAAGACAGGAGGTGTATAGTAAGTATACTCTAGGAGGGGGTATTCGCTGACATAGAAGACAGGATGGGTATAGTAAGTATAGTCTCTGAGATGGTATTCGCTGACAAAGAAGACAGGAGGGGTATAGTAAGTATAGTCTTGGAGAGGGTATTTGCTGACACAATAGACAGGAGGGGTATAGTAAATATAGTCTAGGAGAGGGTATTGGCTGACACAGAAGACAGGAAGGGTATAGTAAGTATAGTCTAGGATAGGGTATTCGCTGACATAGAAGACAGCATGTTTATAGTAAGTATAATCTAGGAGAGGGTATTCACTGACATAAAAGACAGGAGGGGTATAGTAAGTATAGTCTAGGAGAGGGTATTCGCTGACATAGAAGGCATGAGGCGTATAGTAAGTATAGTCTAGGAGAGGGTGTTCACTGACATAGAAGACAGGAGGGGTATAGTAAGTTTAGTCTAGGAGAGGGTAATCGCTGACATAGAAGACAGGAGGGGTATAGTAAGTATAGTCTACGAGAGGGTATTCCCTGAGTAGAAGACAGGAGGGGTATAGTAAGTATAGTCTAGGAGAGGGTATTCGCTGAAATAGAAGACAGGAGGGGTAAGTATAGTCTAGGATAGGGTATTCGCTGACATAGAGGACAGGAAGGGTATAGTAAGTATAGTCTAGGAGAGGGTATTCACTGACATAGAGGACAGGAAGGGTATAGTAAGTATAGTCTAGGAGAGGGTATTCGCTGACATAGAAGACAGGAGGGCTATAGTAAGTATAGTCTAGGAGAGGGTATTCGCTGACACAGAAGACAGGAGGGGTATAGTAAGTATAGTCTAGGAGAGGGTATTCACTGACACAGAAGACAGGAGGCATATAGTAAGTATAGTCTAGGAGAGGGTATTCGCTGACACAGAAGACAGGAGTGGTATAGTAAGTATAGTCTTGGAGAGGGTATTTGTTGACACAGAAGACAGGATGGGTATAGTAAGTATAGTCTAGGAGAGGGTATTTGCTGACACAGAAGACATGACGGGTATAGTAAGTATAGTCAAGGAAAGGGTATTCACTGCCCTAGAAGACAGGAGGGTTATAGTAAGTATAGTCTAGGAAAGGGTATTCGCTGACACAGAAGACAGGAGGGGTATAGTAAATATAGTCTAGGAGAGGGTATTCCCTGACACAGAAGACAGGAGGGGTATAGTAAGTATAGTCAAGGAGACGGTATTCACTGACCTAGAAGACAGGAGACTTATAGTAATTATAGTCTAGGAGAGGGTATTCGCTGACACGTAAGACTGGCGGGGTATAGTAAGTATAGTCTAGGAGAGGGTATTCGCTGACACAGGAGACAGGAGGGGTATAGTATGGGAAAGCATGAGAGCAGCAGTTGCCTGGAGCATTACAGCAGGAGGTTCCCAAAACAGAGTATATAGAAAAGAGTCAGTAAAATGATAGTGATGACTGCCTAGATGTTCTTGTAGGAGGAAATTATATGCAAGGGTTTTCATTGTGTATACAAGACCCTGTTGTGGAGGCCCTGAAACAGTGGAAACTGGAAAATTAAGTGTAATTAAAAGAAGTATATGCTAAGTCTGAAATAGAGAGTCACCCTTTTTGTACAGCTATCTCAGAGTTAGTATATATAAGTAGCAGGAGGAAGAGGAGCACCCCCCACCCCCACATACACATTACAGATGTTGAGATGATTGCCCCTTTCAAAAAATTGTTTTATTAGTGTAACAGTAATTCCAATACTGTACTTTTACAACTGCAGAATCATGTTTAATTTTTCAGAGAATCAGGACTCACATCATGATAGGGCACGCAGCAGTCATGGTCAGGAAACAGTCATCCTGGCATTGGCCTTCACATTGTTTGCCAGTAACGGTACCACAAAGAAGGAGCATCTTAGGTTCTCTGTTGAAAAGTGGAGGAAACTAAGTTCAAAGCAGTGATAGTGAGTGCTTCACTGATGGAACATGCATAGCTAGTTATTTGATGGTGCATGCTAGTGCAAAAGTGCAGAAATCTGTATTAATATGACAGTTTGAGAATCATGTTAATTATTTAACTGAGTTGTGGGTCAGGGTTCTGAGAATTGAAGTAAGGAAGGTATGTAGACCCAGGTTATTCATAGGAGGTAGGGCTGCTGTTTTAATAAAACAGCTTTATTTACAATTTCAGATGCAAAACAAATCTCTATAAAGATTTTTACATAGTAAAATTGTTACTAGTTATAGGATTGATTAGGACATTGATGAGAAAAAATAACACTGGCAATGCCATTACTGTTGTTATGGTGAGAGAGTGGTAGGATTGTTACTTTTAGGTAGGCCTTTCAGGAGGTAGTCAGACGTACTGTGGAGTAAGGGGAAATATATTTAACTAATGGTGGGTTGTAAAGACTGGTTCCCAAACAAGCAGAGGGATGTGCCATGGAGACAGCCAATCTGTTGCTAGGGAAAATGTTCAGCCACTACTTGCATGACTTTGTACAGTTTGTACAGAAAGGGAGATTTGTATGTTTTACATTTAGATGGAAAAGAGGAACTCACTTTTTAGCAAGGCATTTGCATAGCTTAAATATGTGTTTTTATTTACAAGATAAAACTAGGCTTGGCCACATTTAATGTGACGTGAGGTGAGAGTTTGCACCCCAACTACTAATAGATATGTAAAAACACTTTCTTTAAAGTATACTTTTTAGGCATGAGTTTAAAGAACTTAGACATCGCATATTTTCTAACCATACAGCATTAAAGATCTTGTAGAGGAGTAAGTCATTCTCTCCAATGATCACTTTTCACACAGATTTACAATTTCACAGGAGTATCCGTTACAGAAAAAAAATCTAGTCTGACTAGCTTTCTGACTAGAGAAATGCCTCAGAAAGGTTGTATTTAGTACAGACTGCTATTACTTGTATTAAACTATTTGTGAGCTTCTTGTCAACAAACAATGTCAGTAGTTTTGGGAAGCTAGCATAAGTTAGATTTTAACATATTTACATGGTGCTTTGTATTAAAACTAAAATGTAACACTTTGAGAATCGGGAGCAAAATGCAAGAGTACCCAAAAAATAAGAGTTATTCTATAATTTTTCAATAGTCAGCCTCTTTGATCAGTTATACTCTTTTATAAAAGTCTGGTGGTAAAGGCAAATACTTACAGAGGAACACTAGACTTCTCTGAGGTGGCTAACTTTACATTTTTTGTCTTTTGAAGTTACAGTTGCTACCCAATGGCAGTCAGATGTCAACAAACAGCTAAAGTAGGGTAAGCAGAGCACATTTTATATGTAATTTGATTTTACATCATAACATAAGAGATAACTAGCCCTTCTAGAGTGCATAAAGTGCTCTTAATACATTATCTTTTCTGTGTGTCAAACATTCATTAATGTTATATCCAGCATATAAATAGGCCATCAGGGAAAATGGAGTAAATGGTGCCACATTAAATGGCTTCAGACAGAAAAAGCTTCATATACACTCTAACAGGAACAGTATCAGCTGCTGCTTTCTACCGACATGGCGGTTCGTACCCTTGGAAAGGATGTTCAAATCCCAGGCATGGTGCCTTTATACTTCTTAAGCTTTGTCACAGAAACTATCACACAAACCTGATTGGAAGAACATCCTTTGGGCTGGAAGAAGACTTCATGAAGTGCCAGCTTATATTAGCTTAATCAAGATCCATTAATGTTGCAATGTTGCATGGGGTCTTAGCTTCTTCTTTCTAATGAAATAGTAACTAGTAGTATATTTTTAAATAGAAATTAATGATTAGTGATGGCATACAATTAAATGTTTATATATTGTATGCCATCACTCTAACCTAAGTCATGCTGAAAAGTGCAATAACATTCATTTTCTACTTTTGTTTCTCCAGCATACTTTCCCAGAAGCTGCCAGTGTTAGTTAAAAGAAAAGCCAAACAAAAGCATCTTATTAAGGCACGCTGAACACCTTTCTTAAATGTCACATATATATTTTTTAAATTAAATGCTCTGACAAAATTATATGCAAAGAATTAAATCATTGTCTGAATGTTATTTCAAGTTCTGAAAGACCACTTAACATTTTCAGGTCAGATGTCATCCACTTTAAAACAATACACAGGCACAGGTTCAAGTTCCAAGTAACAAAACCATAGGCCTGTATACAAATTCTGCCTTTTCTTTCCCTTGTATTGAAATTAAAAACAACAGCTTGTGCATTCCAAGGACAGTTCCCTAAAGAAAGTATTATGTTACTTAATAAAAAAATATTACAATATGAAAATTTGCAGACATGTTGAAGAACTCCATCCAGGTTGTGAGCTTTCTTTAAATTAACTTTGGATATTGTCACTCTTCATCTTCTGGGAGATGGCCCCCTCGATTACTGCACATATTATTGTATATTCAGTGGAAACTCATTTATATTCTAAAATGGGTATGCTGATTGGCCAGTACAATTCAGCACCCCATTGTAGATCAGGAATTACTCATACAAAAGAGATCAGAAGACAAATTAAACAGGCAATACTGTGTACACCTCCAAATAAATATTGTGTTAAATAATTGATTAACACAAACAAACAAAGCAAGCGACGAACCCAACAACTGAAACTGAGTCCATTTTACTTCCAAGCTGCTATGTGATTAATTTTCCTCCAAAATACAAAGTTGAAACTTTGACAGCACACTTTATTTATTCATTTTTATATTTGTTTACTGGGAAAGTCAGACTGGGCAAGCTGCCAATTTTCAACAGAGGACCAGGAGAAAATCTCCATTAAAAATAGTAAACTGTTATATAAAATAGGAAGAAAGCATTACAGTAGGTGTACAATAGAGAGCTTATCTTAATACATTATAACATTTTCTTAGATACAGTAGGTGTACAATATGAATCTTATCTTAATGCATTAAAAATTGTTTTCATACACAATTCTCAGTGGTTAAATTTAGTGGTATATAGCACATTATTCAGTGGACTAAGATAACATTTCAATCACAAGTGACAGAGATAGCAATTTGAGATAAGAAAGAATATGGTCTATTTGCAATAAGAAAGAAAAATTGTAAGCTGAGAAAAATTGTAAGTAGAACACAGCTGAGTAACCTGCATATGTTAATCTAGAGCAAGATGGCTGGTTTTCAAACATGGTAAGTGAACAACAGAGGTGTTTCATTTAATTCAGTATAAGGTTGATTGCACAAATACAGAATTTGATTCTAGGGGTGGTGAAATAGAATAAGATATTTGGTATACTACAGTTAATAAAAGACACTATTATTAGACACAAGTGATAGTGCTAGCCTTATGTGGGTAACATCCTAGGTATGTCTTTCTATGTAGAATACATGAGTTATAGACATGTCTGTATGTATGTGTCAGTAGTTTAACCTGGCTCAGAACAGATGCATAGCCATGTGCGAGCTAGATGGGATTTGAGAAGGTTTTAGAATTTGGCTTTTTTGATTGCAGATCTTATGTTAAGGGGTATGGCATTCCAGATTTTTACAATGTAGTTAGAGTATAGGGAGTCACCAGAGCTATTTTTACTTCTGGTAATGTCCAATAGTGATTACTTGATTGTAGTGAGCGTACCCATGAGTACTGATTTAATAGGCCTTGTAGACCTCATTTTTTTCAGGTTGGTAAACTATTTTATGGGCCATAGTAAGTTGGTTAAAGCTGAGCAGACTGGGCAGTTCTGGCCAAGATAGTTGTTTCAGGGCCTGGCAGTGATGAGAACTAAAGGCTGAATCAGTTCCAAACTTTGCTATTTTGTTGTAGCATGGTTTTTATTTTAGTTAAGTCAGATTTGTTAAGATTAATGAATATGGGGGATGAATAGAAAAGTATGGAGACTAGGTGAGTTCTGGCAATAATGGTTTTATTATTATTGGCAAGGTGTTTTTTGCATCTGTATAAAATTCCTAGTGTTTTGTGAACTTTTATTTATTGCTTGGGCAATATGTTGGTTGAGTTTCATGTTTTGATTTATTATTACATCTAGAAGTTTGGTATGGGGGACTTGTGTAATAGGGGTGTTGCTCCATGGCTTTTGTAGATGGAATAGCATCAGCTTAGTTTTGTTTGGGTTGAGTATGAGCTGTGCATCTTTTAACCATGTTTCAACTACAGTAAAGAATTCTTGTGTTATTTTCTGAAGATATTGGAGGGTTGGGGCAGAGCAGATTAGGGTTGAATCATCTACATATTGGACCAGCGTAGCATGCAGGTGTCAGTATGAAGGTTGTTGGTGAATAAGTTGAAGAGAAGGGACCAAGGATAGACCATTGTGGAATGCCTACACTCAGGGGTAGAAGAGGAGACAGATTGGTTTCCCATTTTACAGCTTATCTGTGATCTAATAAGTAGTCCTGGAGCCATGCAAGAGTGGAGTAACTTAGACTGAGTTCAGATAGTACAGTTGAGTTTATTGTGAGAGACAGTACTGAAAGCTTTAGAGAGGTCTAGATAGACAGAAGATACAAGGCTTCCTTTGTTCTGGAGTTGGTTAATGGTGTTACTGAAGCTGATGAGGGCAGTGGTGATGATGTGATTAGGGCAAAATCCATGCTGGGTATTTGCTAGAAGCTTGTTGGATAAGAGATGGTTTAGAATTTGGGCATGTATGCATTTTTTGAGAATTTTTGATAAAGGTAATAGGATGGTAATGAGCTGGTAATTTGATAGTTCAGTTGAGTATCTGCCTTTGTGTAGTGGTATTGTGTGTGATATTTTTCAGAGAGCAGGGACATGTTGTTCATTGATGGAGCGACTGATTAATAAAGAGTGTGGGTATGATATGGCTTCAGCTGCAATTTTGAGATATTCAATAGGCAGCTTGTCTGCTGCAAGGGTTGTGGGTTTAAGTTTATTAAGATATTTGTATATCGTACTTGTTGGGACTGGTTGTAGGGAAAAGTGGTTGTTTTTATGAGTTAAGTAAGAGAGATTAGATGGTGGTATTGGCCAGTTATTTTTACTAGCAGTAGTTATGGATTCAGTGAAATATTTGTTGAACTGGATGGCACTGTTGTCTGTTGGATGGCAGTGTTGTTACTGGAGCTACTGGTGGATGGTGAGGGTGTGCTATTGTGACCTGGTTGCAGAATTTATTAATAGCAGACCAGAATTTTTGTGGGTTATTTATGTGCTTTTTGTGCTTAGACTGACTGTCAGTATAGTGATTTTTTTTGCCAAGTCTGATTTTTTTTTTTAGATTTAGTTCTTAGTTCACCATATTCCTCTTGATCTGTTGCAATTTTATGATGAACCCAAGTTTCCCAGGCTTTGTCTCTTTCTTTTAGAGGTGATCTTGTTTCCTTGGTAAGCCAAGGGGCATAGCTGGAATTATTCTTACTGTTCTGGTGTGGCCCTTATTATTTAGGATGCTTAGGAAGGCTGTTCTGAAATATTCTACTGCACTGTTTAGGAGAAGGAATATCAGTGAATTCCAATTACAGAGTTTGAGGATTGACACAAAGGTCTAAGATCTGAAGTTTTTTGTATATTGGATTTGATGAAAAGAGGACGTTTTTATTTGGTTTACATGGTGTTGGAGAACAAATGTTGGGATGTGGAAGGCTACCAGAGTGATATGTTAGTACAGGTTGGTTAGTAAGGATCCAGTTGAGGATGGACTCCTTTTTTGATGATTTGTCTATCCTAGTTGTAGCTTGCACTAATTTAGTGAAGCCATGCAGGTTGATATGTTCAGTAGGGTGCAATGAGTTGCAGGAAGACCAGTTGATATTGAAGTCACCTACTATAGTAGTCTACTGGTGGAGTGTATTTGCTGACCATTGTAGGATGGATTCTAGTGTGTTGATATTATTATGGAGGGAGATATAGAATCCAATTATAATAAGTTAGGGAGATGTGGTCAGTGATTTCAAGTGTAACATTGGTTTAGAATAGTAAAGTAATGCCTCCATCTCTTTTGGATTTACAATCCTGCCTGTATTTGTTATATCTTGGGGGAACTATTTCATTGTCTAACTTCTGGTTTAAGCCAAGTCTCATTGATAAAAACTAAATCTGGAGAGTATAAAGAAAGGGTGGCATGTAGTTCTTGTATTTTATTCAGGATGCTTCTAATATTTAGATTTATTATAAACTGTTGTTCAAGGGTAAAATGGAACAAATTCATACCTGGAAAAACTCCCTCCATAGCCTCAAAAAGTAAAATAGATCACTAGTGAAAAGCTCCAAGGACAATTTTGAATTGAAACTATCCTCAGAAACAAAGGCAAACCACAAAGCCTTCTTCAGTTACGTCAGGAACCTCCATGGCAAAGTCCAAGATTGTTCTGAATTAGTACTTAATGGTATCACTTACACTGATCCTGTTAAAGTAGCCAACCAGCTAGCAGATAGGTTCTGTGCAAACTTCAACCCCTGTCTCCCCCCAAAGGCCCTTTCACCATCCCCAATAGTAGTCCCGCACCTCACATCTCCATAGGTGGTAAAGACCTTATCCAAGGCAAAGAACACAGCTTTCATGGGATGATAGTATCCCAGGCTGGATTCTGCACCATCTCCAGCAAGAAAAATTTTGTCAATGAGCACCCTATTCAACAGCTTAAGTACAGGCTTCATTTCAGCAGAGTGCAGAACTGCCACTGTCATCCCTTTGCACAAAGGTGGTGCCACTGCTGACCCTGGAAACTATCACCCCATTAGCTTTACAAGTCTGATCTGTAAAGCCATGGAACGTATTATTATACATCTCAGAAACAAGGACATAGGCAATCTCCAAGCACCCCACCCAGTTCGGATTTCTCACGGGCAGATCTTATCTGTTGAACCTGGTTGACTTCTTTGAGACTGTCACCAAGGCCCTGGATGAAGGAAAGTCAGTACATACAGCTTACCTTGACTTGGCTAAGGCCTTTGACACAATCCCCCACTTGGGCATCATTGAAAAGCTAACACAATTTGGCATAAATCCCTATCTCATCAGGTGAGTGGCCACCTGGCTCAACAACAGGACCCACAAGGTCAAAATAGGGACCTCCAACTCCGATAGCAGACCTGTCACTAGTGGTGTTCTCCAGGGATTTGTCCTGAAACCTCTACTGTTTGGCATCTACTTCAGAGAGGTCCATGCAAAGACAAAAGGCCTGTGGCTGACCAGGTCTGTGGACGACTGTAAGTTGGGTGCTGTCATTGACTCCCCAGATGATGTTAACATACTGCAAGAGGCTCCCACAGCAACAAATGACTGGAGCCAAAGTCATGGCCTCAAGTTAAACACAAAAAACATGTGTCATCATACCATTCAGCAGAAACATGGCCCCTAATGATTACCACATCAACGGCAACCCCCTAAATACACCACCTGTAGTGTATTTAGTGGTATTTATTGGTATTTAAGCCCTAACTTTGAGAGGATTTCTGTCTATACACACTGAGCCAAGTGGAGAAGAGGCATTGACTACCACTCTGATCTGAGATATATAACAATAAGTATCCTGTTTTTTTTTTTGCTTATTTTTACTAGTTATTGCTTCTAGCAATTTATATATAGCACATTTTATTGCCTACTGCATACTTTTTACTGTATTTTATTGCTATTAACTAATATGCATGGTTAAACTAAAATTGTCTGCCTTACAGGACCTGATAAATAAGGTTTTTACTGTCACACTGTTTGTAAAGCTTTTTAGCTAGTTTCACTGTGTGAAAGGTATTAACTGACATTTTCTCTACTTGTTAAGCACCTATTTGTTTGTTCTGATTTCCTGTCAATGCGTGTATCATATAACTGATTTGTTTGCAGTTAAAAGCATTCTGTAGAGTCTCCTTGCTCCCTTATCTGTTTAAAACTTTCATTTTGTGGCTCACTGCTCTTCTTCTACTGTGATAAACATTTCTATAGTGTTTACTGTCTAAAAGAGTGTAGGCTATTGATGTGTTGCTGTTATACTTGGTGACTTTGCAGTTGCCCGCCCCTATTGTAAATTTGATCTGGGACACTCCTCCCAGTCTAGTGTCATTAGCTCATTCTACCTAATACAGAGAGAACATTTGAGAAGGCCAACCCACTTAGTTTCCTAACCTTGAATTATCGTCTGCTTCTCCTCTCTCCCTTTCCTTTACAAAACAAAAAACTTTGCTAGAATCTCCCTGTGTTCTACTTAACTGTAAAAAAATACTCTTGTTTCCTGCCTTTCCTGTAACTAGTCTAGTCCAGATACAGATTTGCTATATCCAGGACTGTTTGTAAGCTTCTGAGCACCCCAAGCCTGTCTGTGTTGGAGGGAAGCCTGCTAGCTTATCAGTGGGAGTGGTAAACACTAGGTAACCTATCTACCACATAAGGAGTGGTTTCTGTCCCAGAAATTGTAGTTATTAGTCATTTGGGCAATATTTCCATACCTCTCAACTTCCTAATTTAAAAGCCCGCATTTGAACTTGTTTCCCCCCTTCCTGTAAATAGTCCAGATACAGATTTGCTGTATTCAGGACTGTTTGTAAGCTCCTAAGACCCCAAGCCTTACTGTGTTGGAGGGAAGCCTTCTAGCTTATCAGTGGAAGTGGTAAGCACTAGGTAGCCTATCTACCACATAAGGAGTGGTTCTGGCCCAGAAATTGTAGTTATTGGTGGTTTGGGCTGTTTTTCCATCTCTCTCAACTTTCTGATTTAAAAGTGTGCATTTGCACTTGCTTTTTTTCCTGTAAGTAGTCTAGTTAAGATACATATTCTTGGTTTTAGCACTTGAATTTGCTTATTCGTGCTCAGCACTTGTTCAGAACTTGTTGTAAGCACTAAATAAGCTACAAATGTCTACAGCACTCAACCTTCCTCATTACCGAGAGGAAAACAGTTTTTGTATGTTCCTCACTTGCTTAGAGAAAAACAGCTCTTGTACTCAGTTTCTTCACTGGTCTAGAGGAAAATAGTTTTTTATTCAGGCATGTCCAGGGGTCAGCTCTCAGTGTTATCTTCTGTCTATCTGATGAATCTGGGCATCTTGGGGCAATGTAGAAATTGCCTCATGTACACAAACAACCCTCTCCTCCTACCACCCAACACTATAACATGTGAGAGATGCACTTATCTAGCAAAATTGGAGGTAAAACTCTCTCCAGCCAAGCCTGAACTTGACAGTCAAGAGGAGAAGGTAAACACTTGCACCACATCACACTCATCACATAGTCCCACTAAACCTACACCACCAAAATCCACACATAGAAACACAAAAACATTCATGGAGGCTCTCAATAATAATATGCTCAAGCAACAGAGACCTCCAAAGCAGAAACACAAGCAACCTCTATCCCTCAACACAACACAAATGGCATATAGCCCACAGACTCAGTGTGCCACTCAACCACAGCCCATAAGGCAAAACAATGTACCCAAACACACTAGTCATAGGTGACTCTATAGTCAGGCACACTGATGTCCCACTTAGTAGGGCTAAACAAGGAGAAGGTTACTGTCAGCTGCCTGTCGGGTGCCAGGATCTACAAACATAACCCATGCACTCAGGTCACTCCACAGCAAGTACACATATGACTCTGTCATTGTTCACATTGGTGTGAATGACCTGAGACATACCTCCCTTGACTACATAAAAATAGACATAGAAGAGCTCTCCGATCTTGTAGCCCAGACAGGTAAGACCCTAGCCCTGAGTAGCATCCTGCCATCACCCAGAATGGTACCGCAGTACAAGGACAAAATAACTGACTTCAACAATTGGCTAATCTTCTGGTGTCATTCTAAGGGGATCCAGTATCTGTCTGCCTGGGACGACATGGTTGACAGACCACGATGCTTTGCCAGAGATGGCCTGCACCTGTTGCCCCTGGGATTCTGTATACTGGCTAAGGCTCTTGCTGCCCCTGTAGTGCCTTTTTAGGCAAGGTTCAAATGACAGATTCACCACCGTAACAGGAACAGACAAGCAAAAACTGGGGGTAATGCTACTCAATGCTAGAAGTCTAAATCTCAAAATGCACTCCCTCGAGGCACTCCTTAAAATGGAGAACATCAATATCTGTGCAGTGACTGAGACCTGGTTCAAGGCTCCAGAGAGCACCCCTGCATTACCAAACTATAACTCATGCCACACTTTTCAGCCACCTAACCTGGACTGGAACAGCAAAGGTGTAGGTGTGTCCATATTCATTAAGGATATCCACACCTCCAGGCTAGTTGCTCAACATAATGCATCCGAGGTTATCCAATTGCAACTAACACTGGGCAAAACTGCAATCCAAATTGTAGCTTGCTACAGACCCCCCGCCATGCCCCAGGATTCCCACTCCTCTTTTCTTGATATACTGGAAAATATTAGTGTTCAACCAAACAACCTAATAATGGGCAATTTCAACTACTGCACCATTAACTGGGAAAATTACTCATGTACTAACTCCTTCGCTCAACACTTTCTGGAATTCATAAATTCCAATGCCCTGGATCAACTTATCCAAAACCCACCAGGGGCAGCAATATCCTGATGAGTGGATGGGAAATAGGAAATACATTCTGGGGATCACTTCTGTGGCTCTGCTCGACAGGGGCACAGGAAAATAACTTTTTTGGGTGGCGTAAGCCAGAGAACCTTTTTGACTAGGCTTACTTAGGCCCTTGGGATGATAGCCTAGTACCTACCTATGTTCCTATGAACCTATGAGACCTAGGTACTCAGGTTGACAACAATCTCACATTTGACCATCATGTAGCAGCAGTGGTCAGAAAAGCCCTTTACTTGGATCATCTCATAAGTAAAGGAGTTGCATCCAGAAAAAAAGGAGATTAATACCTCTTTGTACCCCTCCCTCATTAGGCCAATAATTGAGTATAATGACCTGTTTGGTATGTACCTCTCCAAACATCTTCATCAAATGGAAAGGCCACAGAAATACCTCACAAAGAGAATCCATGGCCTCTAACACCTGTCTTATGCTTACAGGCTCAAATCACTATCACTCTACTCGTTATCATAGAGATTGCTCAGAGGTGATCTGTGTCCTGCCTAAAAGGCAATCTCAGACCCTGCCCTACTAGAGATCCTCCATATCTGTAAGTCTAACTCCTAATGCATTACCCGCTCAAAAGTCCTAAATCTAATATACATCAACAGAACCTGCTGGAGAGACAGGTTTGTCTCCCAGAGGCTGCCCCATCTCAGGAATAGACTTCCCATATAGACAGAAAAACTAACACTTGCTCCATTTGAACCAGCTCATCAGGCTTGGGGTTCTTAACATGGATAACAGTCTTATGCATTGCTCTGACTTCTGCAAGAAGAGTATCTGAGTTGGAAGCTGTTATCATGGATCAACCTTATGTCATTTCCACAAATAGTGGGTTTTTTGAGAACTAATCCCTCTTTTATGCCTAAAGTGGTATCCAAGTTTACTTTAATCCAGTTTTCCCTTCTTCTCTCTTCTTTCCAGAAACTAGAAATAATGGAGGTAGGATACTTTATACATTGGATGCCCACAGCCAACTCAGATACAATCTTGACCGAAAAAAATCTTTCAGAATTTCTGATCAGGTGTTCATTTCTTGCATAGTAAGAAGAAAGGACTGCCTATGTAAAAATAGACTATTTCCAAATGGTTGTCTCAGGCTATTTCCTTTTGTTATTCCCACCACAGCAATACTTTTCCAGGCAGAATCAATGGTCAATCTACCAGTACCTTGGCTTCATCTATGGCTTTTTGGAAAGTTATGAATTCTAGAAATATTCCAGAGGCAGCAACGTGGTCCCCTGTGCATACATTTACAAAGCACTATGAACAAGATTCCTTCTCCAGGTCTAGAACAGGCATTGATAGGACCCTTCTTCTTCCTCCTCCCAGTTCTTCAAAGCTATGGTAATCAACCTGTATAGCTTAGGCTACTGTAGAGGTGATTATAATGATGAGCATATTACAGTTGCGTATGTGAACTCACCATAAAGCTAGATGTTTGAATGATCACTGTTACAGTAGCTGCTCCTTCCCTGCACCCTATCCTTGGTTTCTGTATAATTTTTTGCCATGGTGTGGGCATGTATTTTTTCTCAGCATTGTCCTCTCAGGGCTTTAGCCTCCCTCTCTCTGTTGGCATGAAAGCTCTAAAGGGCTTGATGCCAAAACCTGACTTTTAGTCATCTCAGCTTGAGCTGGTTAATGGTTTGTGTGCATTGAAGGTGCCCCGAAGCAGGATATAACCTATATAACTTAGGGAACTGCAGCAGTGATCATTTGAACATCTACTGTTATGGAAAGTTTACGTACACAACTGCACTTTTTGCCAGCCTCTAGGTTATTTGTATGCAAATTATAAAGGCTAAAAACTACCATGGGAATGTAAGGCTAAGCTTCTCACTGATCATTAGCCTAGTAAATACATATGGGCTAAGGACTAGACAGCTGTGGATCGACTAGAAAAACAATTTTATACATTCTTCTTTATTGTGGGGGTTGCAATCAAAAATTTACACAAGCTTTGGTTTCAGCAAGAGCAGAATGGCAAGATGAGCTAGTTCCTGGAGAACATTCCAGATGAAAGGAAAGTTGCAGTCTCAACTGGCATCCATGAGTTTCATTACAACCCTCATTATCTGCCTCATACATCTCAACTGTACAGATTTTCGCAGAATGTCCATATCTTTGCCTCATATTTTTGGTGTTCCTCCTAAATTCTGTACCTTTCTGGCAAATACCTGAGAATTGAAGTCATTAAATAATGACAAACATTTGAGTTTAAGACTCCACATCTTTCAGAAAATTCATGCTAATGCAAAACCTATTATTCTATCAACTTTCTAAGTTTGTAAGAGCAATATTTAAAATCTGCCCCTATTTGTCCCCCCACCATTTTAGACTTTGTCCAGATTTTTTGCTGTAAGAGTTTGAGAGGTATGATTAGATCACAGCTTGACATATGACATAGTAAGGACCACAGATGCAGGCATAATTGTGTGCTGTCATGCATGTCTGCATCTGATAGTACATCTGAAGACCCAACAATGACTTCTGTGAACACTGTCTTTGATGACCCAGCACTTCTTGATCCATCAGCAAATACCACCCTGGAAAAACATTAGAATGTCTAAAAAGACCTTAACCTGGTAAGTGACATTAATAGAACCTGCTGGCGGGACAGATTTGTCTCCCAGAGGTTTCCACACCTTTGGAAAAGAATCCCACTTCATGTCAAACAGAGCACCTAATTGGCCTCTTCAAACACAATCTGGACGATTGAATGGATAACTGTAAATTCACCCCGGGGGTTCCACCTTTGTCCCTCTTGGACAGGGGCAATAGATGCTGATTGTGGAAATAAGGGTACAACTTGGCTATGCTTGTAAGGGTTCAAGGGCCATTAGCCTAGTAACTTCCTATGATCCTAAACATGTCAAACAGAGTACCTCACTGACCCTCTTCATGAGCAACCTTAATGAGTGGATGGGAAACCACAAATCTGTCCCAGAAGTTCCACCTGTGTCCCTCATTGACAGTGGTGACAGGTGCTGACTGAAGTTTCTTTTTTAGGGATAAACTCTTGGCTAGGCTTGTAAGAGCCCCAAGGCCATTAGCCTAGTAACCTCTTATGATCCTATGAACAGATCAGACCCTTTCCTGGGGAGGTTTCATATATTCTGCTGTTGAGTGCTGGGAGTAGTAGGGTTGCTTACAGGACCGGGGTGTGGGTGCATGTCCCCACTTAGAATAAGTTGAGTTATTGTGAAGAGTAGAAGTTTTAGGTATTTAGATATTAACTTGACATATTGAAGAGATGTATGTATGTAAGATAGTTGAGGAAGTAATTTAAATATGGCTAGATCGATGTATGAAAAATTAAAGATTGTTGGGGATATGATGAGTATAGTTGGTTTTGATAGAGAGGGATTGGGAAATGTGGGAGAATGGGATCATGATATAATGTTGAGATGAATATGGTAGGAGGTTAGCTTCACTACAAATGTACGAGTTAGGATGAATGTGCAGTGTAAGATTAACATTTTGTTGTATGTGAGATTTTGTGGAGTAGTTGAGAAAGGGGATGTATAGTATATTCTATAGTTTTGTAGTTTGGAATGGGTTATGCTTAAATTTTGGCAGGAGGGGATGTTTAATTTAGTGATGTCTGGCAGGGGAGTTTAAGCAGTGTTATTTAAGTAGAGCACCTGAGGAGTATTTTAATCAGTGGGTGGAGTTTAATGTCAGAGGTAGTTTTGTAGGTAGGAGGAGTGGTTGATATCTGGGATGTGATTGGATAATGGAGATTTAGGGGGTTGGCATGTGTAAAATAAATGTATAGTTAGTGGGAGTGGGTGGGAATTGGGGGTAGGGTTGGGGAGCAGAGTGAGTCTGAGCATAGCGATGGCAAATGGAGTGGGCTGAAATTTGGCCACCAAAGTGTGCAGCAAGCACAGGTTTCCACAGGTCAGTTGTGTACTAGCAGGGTGAATAGATACAGCAATTATACCAGAGGGGGATTTTTTTTTATTTTTTTAGCAATATTTGTTTCTACTGACTACTGGTTGGATGGGTACCATGTTTCTGAAGTGAAGGCAGAAAAGCAGTAATGCCTGGGCAAGATAGGTGGATATTCTGCATCAAAAAAAATGTAACTGAGGCAGAATTTAAGCCATGATGGTGCAAGGAAGCAGGCTGCAGATTGGTATATCTCTAAAAGGACTGGCAGACTAGTAAGAGTTAATTATCCACTTGGTGTACTTAGTTGTGGGAGTAGATGAAAACAGGCTGGACTTGAGCGGAAGTATACCAAATAGAAAGGTGTTGGGGAAGCTACAGATTACAGTCCAGCTGTTGTGTATACCACTCAATATAAATTCAGAAAGTAGCCTTTGATAGTCAATAAATTACTGAGGAATGTACTTTACAGAAAAAAAACATAGTCTGTTCCAGCAGTAGGACAGTTTCTTTGGTGAGGGCTTGGGAGGGTGTCTGCGATTAGAGAGCTGTTGGACTGGGATAGGTTATTGAACTCATGAGTATACCCAAGGAGACTAAAAAGAGATGAGAGAAATTTGTTAGCGATACGTTTATGCAATTCAAATAGAAAGAAAAACCTTCAGTTAAATGCTTCAGTTGTGTGATACTTTGAACAATGTACTATGCAGTTGAAAGAAAAAGAAAAATGTTCATTACAAAGCAGTGTACATTTGTAGCATGTAGTTACAGGAGCAACAAAACTTTGAACAATGCACTATGCAGTCAAAGGAAAAAGAAAAATCTTCACTTCAAAGGAGTGTACATTTGTACCATGTAATTAGAGGAGCAAGAAAACCATCATTTCTCTTTAGCAGTTACACAAAAAACATTTCTCTATAGCAGATATACAACACTACTGCTCTGTGATTACCATGCGTCCTGTTTAGAACTATTGTGAAGTGGTATCATATGTTAACATTACATGCTTTGCTTTATAATTCCTAGTTTCATCATTAATTTTTTAGCAAATAACCTAAATTCAGTAGGCATATCACTGAACTTAATAATGCAGGCTACTGACAATCCTTAATGCATTTAAATAGTCTAACAGAAGATTCCACAACTGTAGCAAATTGTCCAATGCCATTAATAAGACGAAGAGACCCACAACACAGATCGTAACAAAACATTGTTGCTGTCCACATTGGTAGAATATGTGCTAGACTGCTGAACCAAACCTTAGTTTAATGGAACTATCCAAACTGTGGTTGAAATACAACTGTCCAAAATGTAGTTATAATAGTATCACATTGACTAGAACTGCATAAGATAGACAATAAAAGTAGTATATTTGACTCCTTCAAATTACAAACAAGAGATAATATCTTGCATGCCAAGATTTAGTAACTGTGACGTTTTCAGCTAGCAAAAGAACCATTGTTTTAATGAAATAGTTACTATGCTTGCCAAACTAATAAGATGTGTTCTTCTAGCATAAATTTATGTTTAAATGTCACAATGTCACAAAAAATATTTTTATAGCCTATACTCATAGGCCTTAAAAGAGAAGATTATTAAATGTGCAAACAGTGATGGAGAACAAGCAGAAAGAAACATGAAAAGAAATATAATGTAAAAGTCACTGTTTTGCTTCCAGAGTGGAACATATTATTTATAAACACCCAGATGTTCTAGTATAAAGTTGCATGAGGACTTACTGTGGTCTAGAAAGCACATAGATATCTTCCTCACATAAATAAAAAAAATCCTGTATAAGCATCTGCTTTTCTTAATGTCCAAAGATTGTTGACTGTTTGAGGCATATTTCATGTTTATGCAATGCTGTTTGAGTGAATGTATGATTTTTGATCACTGGGGTCAAAAACTTCATAGGATTCATGCACTGTTCTTAAGGTAACCCTCCACCACACATCTCATACAGAATGCCGGCTGCAGGCATTTCACATAATAAAGTGTCAAATATTTTTTGCATGTATAAACATCTTTTCCGAACCTAGTAAAATTCGTCATTTCATTTCAAGTGAAACAAAGGGAAATGCAACAAATGTAGACAGGCATCCAGAGCATCTTAGAATGATGCTAAATTCTTGTCTTGGATGGTATCCACATCACTATAAGCATTTCCAATTTTGAGATTACTCTTGTATTGAAATTTTCCTGTAGTGAGGAAATCAGTATGAAGATTAGTCTCTCATGCAAAGATGCATGCTAATCTGCCATTCTGGGGAAGTGACCAATGCTAATTATTCATATGCTTGCTCACTCCTATGGAAGTATACTTAGTGCGGGTAAATCCATAAAACTCTGGAGTTGGATGTGTTTCCGTTTGCTGATGTGTATGTGTGTGTCTGTAGGGACACAAATGAGTGTGAATAAGTGTGTGTGTGTGTGTGTGTGTGTGTGTGTGTGTGTGTGTGTGTGTGTGTGTGTGTGTGTGTGTGTATGTTTTTGTATCCCTCCATCTGTCTGTCTGTCTGCCTGCCCCTAATGGAGCAAACTAGCAGTGACAAGATTCAGGCTTGCTACTATTACCAAACTATTTCCCTGGTTTAGTCACATTATCAGTCTGTGTTGGAAGTGTGGGCATTGTCTGAGTCTCTCTCCACTGTCTTCTCCATAAACATGTCTTAATGTCTGACTATGCAATTACATGTGTACAAGATGTTGTATCATCAAAATCATTTCCTTTTGAAACATCTACTGGAATATCTTGAAACAACACCTTCTGCTTCACTTCACTCTTCCCGGTCCAAATGAATTTTGTTTAGTGACACATGGAATGGAGGCCTTCTTATGGCCATAATTGGAGGGGCTACCCAAGCAACTGATACTCCTGTTTGACATCTTCAAAATTAATAGTAGTTATGTCTGATGTGGTATCATTCTCAGCAATGATTTATTTTCCCCTCAACCAGGATAGAGTACAAGTCACTGTGGTAGTGTGAACAACTTTTATATTGATGCATCTCACCTCTGCCATGGTGCCACCTTTGTTAATGGCCTCATATGGATTTTATTCCCCATTATGCAGCTTTGGACATTGGAAATGTACATTCCCCAGTTGATTACACTGGAAACATTTGACCTCAAAATCTTGGCATGTGCTGCAGCTATTAGCTTCCCTCTTTCACAGAATGATCTGCTGAGATGGTTTAGACTTCTGTCCATAAGTTTTCTTATACCTACCTGTCCTACATCCATGAATTCTGTTAAACCCATGTGTAGTATTATATCAAACCTTTTTGTGCTAGCTAAGTTGGGGTCACTCTTTCTACCTTGTATTCAGCAGTGACACTTTGCCAGTCTGTCAATCAGATTCTAATATCATCTTGCAAAGTACTCACTGTTTGCCCCCTTCTAAGGTTTTCCAATGTATCTGCCAGTAATTAAACCTCCACTCACATACCTACTAAACAAAGTGCTTAGTTCTGCAATGAAATCACTTGACAATGTCTTCTGCTTTTCTAATACTTTCTAAAATTTTTCACTTAAGCTTCTAGAGTTAACTTAAACATTCACACAGTTTTTGACTACAAAAATAGTGCCATGTAAATTAGTTAAAGTATTGCCTTACCCTTGAACAGAGAAGCTAAAGTGCCATTCATTGCTGTAGGTTTATATAGTGCTGATTGCCTATGTTGAATAAAGCTATTAAAGTAATTTCCCTTTATACTAAGAAAACAATTTAATACTGATGCTGGCATCCATAATCTGATGAAGATTGACCATTCCATTCTTATGCTGACACTACTCTCTTTCTGCAAATTTGGCATATCTCTTTCTCTCTGCTTTCTCTCCCCTTACATCAAAAGTTGTGTCATTAATTTGGATGCTTTAAATCATCTCAAATCCAAATCCAGATGCAATGTCCACATTTCAGGCTGCATTATGAGATAATCTAGATACACACTGTGTTGCTTTTTTTTTCCTGTATAGTTTACACCAACAAGTTCAACAGACTGAACCTTGGCTGTACACAGAGTGTATCATTAGAACAGCTTGTGGTAGTCCTTTTGATTTGCACTCTTTAACCAGTCATGTCACTGAAATTTTTTACTCTAATCACCTGTGATCCTATTGCTTATTTCCCGATTCTAAAAAAAAAAAAAAATGTACTACTCTACAATGTATACATTTCTGTATTTTAGTTATGACTGCAGGGATATACACATATTCATGGCAAAACTGTTTCTCAACTTTGGCTGAAAAAAATAACACTGCTGTCTTGGGCTATGCACAATGCCAGCTACTCATAAAAGCTTTATACTATACAACTGAAGGGCAATGCTTAATGACTAGCTCTCTAACAGCAACTGTATCCTTGTTAACTGTTTTGCAATCACACTCAGTGTTTTTGAGTAGAAATTAATAATACCAATTTTGGCATCACTCCCCATTTCTGCTTTTATGATAACACATTACCATTAGCTGGACCAGTCTGGCACACCATAGTCATGATCACTGCACAGCCTTAATGTGAGCCAACCATGAAGTGCTGTACAATTACCTTTATATACATTCAGCTTTCAAAGCTGAATAATACAATTGTTCACATAAAAAACAGGTGATACAGTTTACAACTGAATACGCAGACATACATAATGTTGCATATAGATATATAAATAACAAGTGTTGAAAAGACAGATGCCTGTAGAAAAATTATAACTACCAGCTAGCTAGTTTTAATGATATTAATAATGGAAAAGGACTGTAATCTGTCTACCTTTTATGAAAAATCTATATGCATAAGCTTACTGATTTGCAAAGCAAGCTGTCTAGAATTTCATATGCAGAAGATACAAAGATTCAGAATTTCTACAGGACACTCTCAGAGATACTCAGCTGATTTTAAAATAAAAAGTCACTTTATCTAAATAAAGTCCAAAGAGCTACCCTGAAATGATTTAGGTAACTATTTGGAATTTTGGGACCCACTACAGTGAGTTGTGAAAACATGGAGACTGAATGTCCGAAAAAATGGGCTTACATATACAAAGTCCGAGATGACCATTTTCTCAGAGTCATGGCAATCACAGAGTTGTTATATGTATATATTTGGGGGGTATGGGGCCTTGCTCCTCTGTAAAAAAATGATATTTAAAGGAGAAGAACGATGTTCGAGATTCACTCTTCTCTTACATTTCTTACCTATTTTTTTTAATAGTCTGTCATCACTCAACATTATTAGTGCCAACATTTAAAAAAGGAGACAAATATTTAGCTTGCTATCTGTTTTTAGTCAAATTCTTTGACTCCCTTTCTACAGTAGGTAGCAAAGCTCTGACTTCTCACTGGAACTGAATGTAAATTTAAATGGCTAAGCTTTCTGGAAAACTTCAAACTAAGTAAGGTATACTTTAATTTACATGAAGTAGCTGGCACAATGTGTATGTGTGTGTGTGTGTGTGCGTGTGTGTGTGTGTGTGTGTGTGTGTGTGTGTGTGTGTGTGTGTGTGTGTGTGTGTGTGTGTGTGTGTGTGGCTGTCTATCTCAAAAGAAAACAGCTTCACTTTTAATAGGTGCGCTGTATTTTCATAAAAAAGCAGATGTAGTTGATCTGTATAGCCTGTCACATTTCACATATATGCTACATCATCACTGAAAAAATAAGTAGCTGGTTTTATATAGTTTTTCACTTTCTCTATGGAAACAATTTCTCAACAGTTTTATATTTTACATTCTTACAACAGATTTACAGAAAAATAGTTAGATGGTTGTGCTAAGTGTTTCAAGGAGCATGTACATAAATACTGAATATACTAAATTGATGATCTAAGGTGGCCTATACCATCAGTAACAATAATATATAAAAATAAACATTGCATATCAAAACCTGCAATAAAATCACCTTTCAGCTAAATATTAGAAATTAATTCTGTGATACTGAAATCACAGGTGACTGATAGCCATGTTAGCCAGAACCTAGCCTTTTCACAAAAAAAAAAAATAGACCTGCTTAATTTATTTGTGACATCCTTCCATAATCTGGAGTAGTTGGAAAGGAAATTAAGTGCACTTCCTTTACAATGCATGCTGGCAGCTTATCTTCACTATTTTTATGCTAAGCTGTGTATCTAAATAATATTTTCTCTCCTCCTCTCCCCCTTTTTCTTGTGTGCATTGCTATATGTTAAATTATCATGGATAGCAGCAGTGCCCATGGTGTGGGTGATGATTCTTAAACACAGAGAATGTGGCTATGCAGTGTTCAAAATATCTCAGAAAGCAGCACATGCTGATAAGTACTGTGATGATGTGAGGTTAGTGCCAGCTCTGTCAGGAGAAAAAGGGCAGTAGATGTGCAACATATGCCAGCATATCTAGTTTTTGTTTTGTAAAGAATTATATGTCATTTGTATATCAAACTGATGTGCACAGGTGCCCATGTTGAAAATGTATTTATAAAGTTGCTTGTCTTAAAAAAAATGTATACCAACAGTGGGTCCTGCTGGATAGAAAAGAAATACACCTGTAAGTCAGACTGCATAGTAACTTCTGAAATGTATATATTGTAACAGAGGATACTGGAAGACAAGAGGTTAATCTCAGTCCAGCTAACTCTGAAAAATAGTCTGAAATTAAATTACCTGGATTAGGCCATAAACATTGTATCTTACAGTTCTGATTGCAGCCATAAAGATTGTATTTTACAGTTCTGATTGCAACCAGAGACAAAATGTCTGTGAAAACCAGGAATAGGAATCCTACTGTATTGTCCTTAGGGTGAACCAGAGTAGGTGCTACTCTGGAAGTGTGGAAATTTTTGAAATGGTTTTATAGCTTCCAGATGCAATTAGACATCTTAGCAAAGTTCTATGTGTGTATGTTAGCACATATGTGGAAGATTCTAGCTCAGTTTCTAGTAAATGGGGTAGTGTAGGAACCAGACGTCAAATGACCAGACATCTGTGATGTTATTCTGTAATCAGGCACTGAAATTATGTTTTAATACTAGATGAGACAGAAGTCTCAGTGCTATCTGTTTTTGAAACCTGACAAAGAAGGATCACTCACCCATTTCATCTTGCCTTGCTTTAGTAAGTAACTAGGGAACAGTAATTCTTTATATCAGTCATGGGTTCATGGTGGGCAGCCTAAACCAACCCAAAAGAGTCCACCAGTAACATGGGAAGCCACAAGTTTAGTTACATGGCCAGGATCAAGGTTTAGATGTTTTAAGTGTAACCAGAGGGGCCACATAGCATACAGATGTCCATGGAAGCAAGGTGGGGAATAAAAGGTGGGGGAGCCGACAAGTGAGAATAACAGTATACTTGTGGCAAGTTGTCTGGAGCCAACAGAGGTACCAGACTATCACCGGTGTTTATATCCTATCTTAGTGGATGGAAAACAGGCTACTGCTAAGAGAGACACAGCTTCTGAAATAACCATCGTGAAGTCTGCAGTGGTTAAACAGGAGCAGTACATGCTTGGGCAGTCCACTCCAGTGACAGCTTTAGAAGGGACCCCATTCCAAATGCCTTTGGCCAGGGTTCACTTTGACAGGGACGGTGTAAAAGGAAGCAAGCAAGTAGGTGTGATTGAGAATATCCATGCATATGTCTTGATAGGAAATGGTTTTGATAATGCAGTACATATATGCATGCAGTAACTCACAGTCAGGCTTGCAGACAGGTACATGGGGCTAGAAGCTAGGGTTGACCCAGACTGACCCCACACAAGATGCCAGGGCTGGTGAGGTGGCTGTTTCAGGGAGGGAAGTTCCTGTAACAGTGATCCTGAAAATGAGCAACAGAAGATGGTAGGTACTGATGTTCCCTTGGACAGAGTGACTGCATGGGCAGAGGCAAGTAGTAGTACCCAGGCTGGAAGTGAGGCACTGCTGCCTGAAGATACCAGACTTCCTGTGGAAGATGAGCTGGGAAGGGTCATAAAGATATTTTTGAGACAGACTCAGCTCTCGGACCCAACACTAAGAGGCTTGAGGGAGATAGCTAGGGAGGCACCTGATTTTCAAGGAAGAGGGTAGTCTGTATACTACTACAAAGGGTTACTGTATAGAGAGTGGACCCATGAGAGAGGGCTTGGGGTGAGGAAATAGTGCAGTTGGTAGTTCCCAGAGCCTGACATCAGGCATTTCTAGCCATAGCCCATGACATTCCTTTTCAGGTCATATGGGCATAAACCATACCAAGTGATGTATTATGCAGAAATGTTATTAGCCTGGAATTGCAAGGGATGTAACAGGGTACTGAAGGACCTGTGAGCAGTGCCAAAAAGTAGGCAAAGTAGAAGATAAGGTCAAAGATCCTTTGATGCCATTGCCTGTGACTGAGGAGCCATTTCAGCGGGTAGCTATGGATATTGTGGGGTCTCTGGGTACCCCAAGTTCCACAGGGAAGAAGTATATCCTGTTGGTAGTAGATTATGCTGCTACATGCCCTGAGGCAGTGGCTCTGTCCTCCATTGAGGCAGAGAAGGTGGCAAATGCTTTTTTAGAGATTTTCAGCAGGATAGGATTCCTGAGAAAATGCTGACTGACAGAGGTGCCAATTTCATGTCATACCTGCTGGCTTGTCTGTGGGAGTGCTGTGGGTTGAAGCACCTAAAGCCCATCCCCTGACTAATGGTCTTGTGGAAAGGTTAAACTCTGCACTAAAGACCATGCTACTGGCATTTGCAGACCAGTTTAAGAGAGAGTGGGACAAATATTTGCCCAATCTGCTGTTTGCATACTGAGAGGTACCCCAGGAATCCACATGTTTTTCTCCCTTTGAGTTGCTATATTGGCATAGTGTGAGGGGGGCCTTTACATTTTTTTCCTGATGAGTGAGAGGGTGAGTGTGAATCCCACACACAGTCTGTTGTGGCATATGTTGTAAACCTCAGGACAAGGCTTAGGAAGCTCATGGGCTTGGCCCAAGAGAATTTGGCGGGAGACTAACGGCAGAAAATTTTCTGGTATGACAGGAATGTTCAAGGCTGAGAGTATGCTGTCAGACAGCAGGTTATGGTGCTCATTCATGTCAGACACAACAAGCTGCAGGCAGCTTGGGAGAAACCCTTTGAAGTGATAAGGAAGGTCAGTGATATTAACTACATGGTAAACCTGCTAGGCAGGAGGCATGGACACAGATTGTACCATGTTAACATGATGAAGCCTTGCCATGATAGGGAGGCCCTGGTGATGAGTATTTGTAGTGGATGCAGGAGGAGTCTGAGGGGGATCTGGTGACTGATCTCCTCAGTGGAAGGGGTAGAAATGTGCCAGCGGCTATCCCCTACCTAGGTCCGAGAAATCCAAGCAGTGTTACAGATGTCTGGTGGCATGTTCACTGGGAAACCTGGTTCGCCCACCTGGTGCAGCACCATGTGGATACAAGACCTCAAAGGCCTTTCAGTCAGGCCCGTTACAGGGTGCCTGAGCAAGTCAGACAGACTCTGAGGGAGGAGATACAGGAAATGTTGGAACTGGGAGTAATCCAGGAATCTAGCAGTCCCTGGGCCTCCCCAGTTATGCTGGTGCCAAGGAAAGATGGCAGCATCAAGCTCTGCATGGACTACAGAAAACTAATAGTCACACAGAGTCAGATGCTTACCCCATGCCTAGAACAGACGAAGCCTCAGAGCAGCTAGATGGGGCTAAGCATCTGACCAGTAATGATCTGTCTAAGGGCTACTGGCAGGTGCCCTTGACTCACACCATGAGAGAGAAGCCAGCCTTTGTGATTCCATTGGGATTATACGAGTTCAAGAAGATGCCCTTTAGGTTGAAAAATGTCTCGGCAACCTTCCAGAGGCTGGTAGATCATATCCTAGCAGTAGCAGGAGATTATACTCTTGCTTACCTGGATGCTATTGCTAAATACATCCATTCCTGGCAAGAGCAGCTTCAGCATGTAAGGGAGGTCCTGGGTAGACTGCAAAGAACAGGGTTGGCCATTAAGCCTAGTAAGTGTCAGGTGGATATGGCAGAGGTTTCCTACCTGAGACATAGAGTGGGGAGTGGTAAGATTAGGCCAGAGCTTGCCAAAGTGGAAGCTATTCAGGCATGGCCTGCCCCTATTAACAAAAAGCAGGTGATAGCATTCTTGAGGACAGCGGGGAACTATAGAAACTTTGTTCCTAATTATAGTACAATAGCAGCTCCCCTCAAAGTCCTGGTGAGGAAAAAACAGGCCAGATGAGGTAGTGTGGACGACAGCCTGCCAGCAGACATTCTAAAAGCTTAAAGGAGCTATGGGAAGACTCCCTGTGTTAGCCAGTCCAGATTACAGCAAAGAATTTGTTGTACAGGTAGATGCTTTGAACCATGGGGTGGGGCTGTACTCAGCCAAGTTTTCTCAGAAGGAGAAGAGCACCCAGTTGTATATTTCAGCCATAGAGTCCAGCCTAGCAAGGAATGTTATGCACCAGTAGAAAAATAATGTCTAGCCATAGTATGGGCACTGCAGAAACTTCATCCCTAGCTGTATGGTAGGAAATTCACTGTAGTCACAAACCACAATCCATTAACATGGCTATATTGAGTCAGCCAGCTAAATGCCAAGTTATTAAGGTGGAACCTAGAGGTTTTGGTATATGATATGAAAGTGCTGGCTTTGGAGTGTTCTAGTGGCAGTATCTACCTTATAGTCTGAGCACAGGGGACATAACTAGTAAATCTGTGCCAGCCTTTCCCAGGTGTGTGTGTGTGTGTGTGTGTGTGTGTGTGTGTGTGTGTGTGTGTGTGTGTGTGTGTGTGTGTGTGTGTGTGTGTGTGCAAGTGAATATCAATTCTCAAAGAGTGTGTGTATCAGTTACTTGCAGCAGGGACACAGAGCACTGGTTTCACAAAGAGGGTAGTGGAGGACTTGGCTTGGAACAATCAGCTGAGGACTGAACTCTACACCTGTGTCAGTGGGGAGTCCTATTTGGGCCTGGAGAGAGAGAGAGTGAGAGAGAGAGGGAAACCCAACCCCAGGATGAAGTGTGTTTTCTGTGTTCTTGTAAGGGAAGTTGTGCTTGGTGCAGAGAACTGCATCTGGAAATGTATGTATTTCGGCTTATTCCGGTCCACTAATGATTGGCAGTTGATTTTTACAGTGCCGAGTTGCCAGCCCGATGCCCAACCTTCAAAGAAGGCACACCCATTCATGCATATACCTACCTGCATGTCTTTAGACATCATTTGACTGCGGGGAGGACATGTAGACTCCACACAGAAGGTGCTCCAGCCAAAAATCGAATGGGAGAACCTCTTGCTTTGAGGCAACAATGCTAACCACTGCACCACCGTGACCCTAGAACTGCATCTGGAAATACTGTGTGTATTTATCTTTGTTCCATGTGAATGTCCCTCATGTGTTTAAGTGATGAGGACTGAGGCTTCCTGATTACTGGCCGAGAGCAGGGACATCACAAGTACGTATTGATACAGAAATGAGGAATCCTATGCTAATCAGATAAGTGTATTATGCAAGTGAAGATACCCAATTTGGTAGACCAGTGCAGATAATTGAGTGTTGTGAATCTCTGGTAGCTGGGCACATGCATACACTGATTTGCTCCTCCCAGTGCCCTTGCTGGCCCACTTTTCTCTCCTCCAACCCAATTTCAAGCTACCCCCATTGTTTTCCTTTTATATTTGGTCATCTTCTCCCCTTCCTTACATCACTTTCTAATTCTGCACTTGACAGCATACTCTTCTCTAATTTGCCACTGTGTAACACAAATTATGACTTTGTTTTTATTCCTCTAATTTAGCCTTCATGATGCTCACTCTAACATCCTGTTGTCTACTTGGATACTTTACATTTTCCATCAAACTACAATACATTGTAGTATTAACATCCCATTATGGTGGATCAACATGCCTAAATTCTCACATAAGGTTATTAATACTACATTATAATATACATACATTTCCACACATAATAACCTGCCATGCTATGGATCATTTAACAAACACACTGTAGAAAAAAGTCTAATCTTTTATGTCCTCTGTGGTGATATTCAACTAAACCCCGAACTATTTCAATTTAAAATAGACAACATGAATATCTGCAACATAAACAACAAATGTGCAGAAATAAAAACAATCAGCAGCCAAAAATGATGCTCTTATTCAAAGTGCTATTGATTCTACATTAATCTAGTCCACCCTTACCCTGCGCTTGTTATAGAAAGTGATACAAGAATCCTTCACATTTTTGAAGCTTGGCTAGGTAACTTACAACTACTATACCCCAAAACACTAAAATGCTCCTTTTCACTGCTAAATCAAACTTACAAAGTAAAAACCAGTTTAACAAAATCTCATCCAACAACACTAAGATAGAAATTGTACCATACATTTAAAACTGCTGGAAACACAAAAGTTGATAATATGACATATGATTCCCACATCTAATTTGCAGTCAAAACGACCAACCAAAAGGGTAGGTCTCATGTATAAAGCCAAACCATTTCTCATATACAAAGCCAGAGAACAATCACAAAAATAGAAGTACTCCTCACTCTTCTTTACACCTCTCAAATCTTTACAAATCTGCCACCTCTCTAGAGAACAAAACATGAACATTATCATAAAATTGCAAAACTTGCTGCAAATTTCTCTGACTGTAACTGCCACTGCCAAGCCATCAGACTTCTAAACTGGAATGAACTACCCCACATCATTCACTAGTCTCAATTCTAGATGTCCACAATTTAATATACAATCCACACATGCCCAGCCCTTAAATCTATTATCCAGCACTATAACCCAAGCAGAAATCTATGTTCCCAACACAAATCTCAACTTACCATAAACAAATCTCTAAATACAGTAAGAGATGCACTTCTTGCCACCTATTTCCCCAAAATGTGGAACTCTATCCCTCCCTCCTCAGGCACTCTAAACAACTACTAACTTTTAAAGCAGATCTTAAACAGCAGTTAACACTATCCTGGATCTGCCAGTGTTCATGCCGAGGATAAAATGTGCAGAAACTTTTAAACAAATTATTTTAGGCAACATTAAAAACTATACCTTACACTACACTACTCTACATCCTATCTAAGCCCCTGTTAATTTCTCACCAACTTAACTTATAACCTACTCAACCTCTTCAAACACTTTCTTTTCCTTACCACATCACCTACTAACACAATCTACTCCCTACGTAAATCCTTTTACTATGGCCCCAACAAATAAAACTATTTTCACCACCTTATTACTCTTAACTACCACACTAGCCTTTCTTACCATACCTTATTCACTTACCTCCTATGAATATCTTTCTCTGTCTGAACAAAACCATTACAGCCAACAAACTTTACCATCTTCATTCACCTTCTCCCTTAACCATAGTAACATAACATGTTTCTCTAACTATATATTACCAAAATTCCACAGAACAACCCACATTATTTACTTCTCTACCAAAAAGACTTTCATTAACCTCTATAAACTCCTAAAATCTCTACAATACCCCCAGCAACACCCCCTCCTAGACAGTGACATTCATCCAAACCCTGGCCCCTATACTGACTCCACTACTAACCCTACCAAGTTAACAGTACCTATAGTTTCTACAATTACGAAACCATCTAACTCCCTTCTGATAGCTCACCTTAACATCAGAAGTATTAACAATAACATTTCCCACCTGCATGCACTCCTTGATGTGCACTCATTCGACATCTTTGTCTTACAGAAACTTGGCTTAAACCATCTACTCTAGACCAGGAATTTAGCCCTCCTGGCTATAACATCCTCAGAAATGACCGTAAAATAAAAAAAGGTGGGGGTATAACCATTCTCTATAAATCTAACCTCCAAATTTCCCCCGTTAATGTGCTTCCATCATTAGACACCAAATCTGAAACCCTATCCATCAAACTCCAAATCAATAACTCCAAATCAATCTATATAAACTGCATGTATCTACCTCCAGGTAATAATACATATTCTCTAGAGTACCTGCTGAGCCACCTCTCTACCCAACTACCCCAGGAGACCATTATACTTGGTGACGTTAACATAGACTGGTCTACTTGCAGTTCTCTAAACCCTACCAGCCACATAAACCTCTTTGGATTCTCACAATTAATAACAACTACTACAATAATCCATAAACCTAGTAACAAGGAAAGTACTCTGGACTGGATCCTTATTAATAGCCACCCTAAATCTTATACTCCAGGAACCCTCCCAGATGATATCAGTGACCACATACTTACCTACATTATTAGACAAAAAGTCCATATTGCAACTATTCATAATCTCAAAACCTCCCGCTTAAAAAAATGATTTAATCCAGACAGCTTCTTAACCGAATTGCAAGCATGTGACTGGTCACCACTAACCTATCTAGAACTAGACGAAGCTGTTACCTACTTTAATACTAACTTTCTTCAAATCCTAGACTCCCATGCACCTTATCGCTCCACTAGAATAAAAAACAAATCTGCCACCTGGCTCACAAACAAACTAGGCAAAAGATACTCCTCAGAAATAAAATCTGGGCTAAATGGAGATCTACCAAATGTCCAACAACCCACCTCCAATTTAAATAGCTAAGAAATGCCACCAAGAAGGATATTCTTAGAGATGAAAAATAGTTCTACCTACACCTTCAACAAACCAATCAACAAACTCCACAAAATTTCTGGTCTGCGATAAACAAACTCCTTCAGCCAGGTCACACTACTACTCTAGACCCAATCAGTTTCAACAACAGCAACTCCAACATGATCCCTGATGCCTTTAATAACTACTTTACAGAAGCCATTCAAACCCTGGCCAATTCTTTACCACCCATCACTGCGTCCCAACCAAATATTTGCAATACTTCATTACCTACCTTTCAAATACAACCTGTATCTACATCTCTCATCTGTAAGCTACTTCAAAAATTGAAACCTTGCACCCCTTCTGTTGACCAACTCCCATCTGAATACCTACAAATAGCCGCAAAAGCCATAGACTATCCCATTTCTATCCGTATTAACAGAACTATCTCTGAGGCAAAATCCCTGCTCTATGGAAAATATCCCATATCTTCCCTCTACATAAAGGAGGACCATCTACAGAGCTTTCTAACTTTCGCCCTATTGCTCTACTCTCCCTATTAGCTAAGATATTGGAAAAATGTATTCACAAACAACTACTTAACCACTTACTACTAAATAACCTACTGGCAAACTGCCAACATGGCTTCAGGCCATTCCATAGCACATCTACTGTCCTTTTATCCTTTACTGACACTATATATAAAAACCGCAACAATAACTCATTTTCCTCTGCACTATTTATTGACCTGTCAAAAGCCTTTGACATGGTTAACCATAACCTACTGCTTGACAAACTAAAGGCTCACTCTCTTGATCCTCAAGCCATACAATGGTTTAGATCTTATCTGGAAAATAGACAGCAAGCAGTACTTTGGCATAACAATCTGTCTTCACTACTTCCAGTAAATATTGGAGTACCCCAGGGCTCTATCCTAGGTCCCCTACTCTTCTCCTTATTTATTAACAACTTACACATGAACATACCTCAAGCCACCTGCATTCAATATGCAGATGACTCCACCTTAATATGTACAGCCAAGGATATATCTTCTCTCCACTCCCTCACCCAATCTGTTTTTCAGAATGTTGAAAACTGGTTTATGCAACACTGCCTCCTCCTAAATCCTAAAAAAACAAAACTACTGCTTTTTACTCCTACTCATAAATCATCCATTCCTTTCTTCTCTTTAACCTCTAACAATGGTACCAACATCAACCCAGAGACTACAACCCGCCTACTAGGTGTAACTATTGATAATCATCTCAACTATGATGAACACATAAACTCCACTATAAAGTCTGTTAACAGAAAACTTGGCACCCTCTATAGAATAAAACCCTTCCTCACCCCTTCTGCAAGGAAAGCAATTGCCTAGACCCACCTCATTTCCACCCTCTTCTATGCCTCTGTTATATATACCAACCTATCCAAAAACAACCTCTCTAAACTCTCCACCTGTTATAATAGCATAGCTAGATTCATCACAAGTTCCCCCTTTAAAACTCACCACTGCCTTAACCTAAAACAACTTGGATGGCTTGAACTGCAAAACCATATACTCTTTCAACAATTACTTATTATGCAAAAGATCCTATACCACCCTAACAACACCCCTATCCTGACTAATCTAATTACTCCATATACTAATCTAGCTACACTACGCTCTGCTAACAAGCTTCTAGTTTTATCAAATAAAGCTAACAACAAAGCCGGGGATTCACTTTTCTCAAACACTGCAGGAAAATTCTGGAATCAGCTTCCTGCTGAATTATCTACCATCGCTTCTACTTCCCTTTTTAAAAAACATCTTAAAGAACATCTGAAAACTCACTGGCTTTGTGCATGTACTAACCCAGACTGACATCTTTTTTTCACTTTCTATTCTTAACCCTATCCCTACTCCTGTAACCTTTGCCTCCAAATCTACTTACAACTCCTGCTCTGTAATATGAGAATAACATATATATTATTTCCCTTATCTAAGACTTGCTCATACCTTCTAGTGTGATTTGTAGAATTGTTTAGTTTAATTTTTGTAGAATTGTTTAGTTTAATTTTTACTAAAATTATTTAATATACAAATTTATTATTACAACTGTTCACTAGACCAATACTACCTCTGTATTGTGATTCTTACTGGTTCTATACAGTGTTAACTTTGTCATTATTCGTGTTTGGAGCTTTTCTCCCCGGGCCTCTACTGAAAATGGACATATATCCAGCTAGACTAGCCTGGTCAACAAATGTAAAATAAATAAATAATAATAAATACACTGTAACTGCGTGTGTTTATTTATTTATTTTCTGAACATATATAAAGATGTGAATTTTATGGAGCCCTGTTGAAGTGTTGGCATTTTAAGCTAAAAAAAAGACCAAATGTCCCTGGGAACAGGAAATCTTCAAGATTGCTCTTCTGTTTTAAACTTCTTTTTTGCAGGAGAACAAGCCTCCTACACCCCCCCCCCAAACTTATATGTACCTCTTCCGAGATCACCATACCTCAAAGAAAAGGGATTATCCCAAGAAAGTCCATCTTGGACTTAGTATATGTAAGTTTGTTTTTTACCCATTCAGTCTCCATCCTTCAGGGCACTCTGTAGCAGGGTTCTAACATTTCAAATGGTTACCAGATTTTATATGTAAGGAACTGTCTGCCATGTAATGTTTGTAGAGTATGTTGCTGTTATATAACTAAGCAAAGATAGTTATGATTTCTCAAGACAGAACCTCCTCCTTCATTTTCATAATTTGTTTAATTGCAGGGTGAGCTATTTTGCAGAAACACAGGACTCACAATATATGTTTTCCGGAAACATGCACTGTTCATGGAGCCATAACTAGGACGGGGTGAAAGGGGCAGCTACCCTGGATACAAGCTGTCAGGGGATATAATCAGCAGGTGCTGAGAGTGTTAAAGTGGAGTACTGGCTACATAAATGAATGCCAGCTCTGCCTTTGCAGTCACAGCTGATATGCTGATAGTGATTTAACTGTAGCAAATGGCTTGTTATAGTAATATATGTATGCATGTATGTATATGTATATATATATATATATATATGTATATATATATATATATATATATATGTATATATATATATATATATATATTTACACTTTATTGACTAGGTTAGCCCCACTAGGCCAATGGCCTCTTTTCAGGAGAGACCAAAGGTGGCATTCAGACTGGCTTGGGGTAATTTGGCAAGGGAATCAAGGAACTTCTTGTACTCTTTTCAGTAAGTGCTACGATATCTTTTATTTCCACCTCAGCTGCCACCAACTCAGGCAGATTGAGCCCTGTTTTAACATCTCATAAAAAATAAAGCACACTCAGGGTTATATCCCTCTTATACTGCACTGCTATGTCAGTACTGGAAAATTAATCCAACTAACTTGTATGGGAATATGGCGCACTGGCTTCTGTACCTGCTGCGCTACTGTGACTGCAAATATCTGCACAAGGTGCCGGGTGACCTATCTATGCCTTTGACTCTCCAAATCAAAGGTTGGGAAAATAATACACTGCACTGGGCTTATCTGAGTAAACTGGAGGATAAAAGACAGTGTGTATAGATGTGTATGTTAGATGACTAGATTTGCATCTAATTAAACTTTTTGTAACCGTGAGCATTTTAAACTGCCGTGATGGTTACTGTTTGCTTGCAAATCAGTCTCTGACATTGTCTATCTATTCCTGCTCATGAGCTGAACAGTTTTTTTTTTAAATAGAAACACCAGGTTTGGCACACAATTTAACAAAACATTTTGTCAACAAACAGATTGTCTTCCCATTTAAGTTCATATGATTTTAGCATCAGAAAAGTTATTACACCTGTAAACTGCAGTGACCATCCAATGCTTTAAAATCATTATTGTGCTGGGTAATCATTTGGCCATCTTTTTGTGCTTCTTGCAATGCCATAGTTGGTCAAAAAGGTCAGCCGAGACAGACTCCATGTAGCTCCTTAAATCTATGTCAAGATGCTGAAAACTGCAATTAGCTGACAAAATAACAAGTTATATCTATGTGCTCTAGATAGATAAGGGTACAGGTTAGCCATATTTTTCTTCTAATTTTATAATGTTACTTTATAATGTTTGCCTGCCCTTGGGAATACCTCACAGAGATTCAGCATCTGATTATGTGCATGCACATGTGTGTGTGTGTGTGTGTGTGTGTGTGTGTGTGTGTGTGTGTGTGTGTGTGTGTGTGTGTGTGTGTGTGTGTGAGTGTGTGTGAGTGTTAGTGCACACATGCTTGTTAATGTTTTTGCACACATTGTTTGGGAACTAATCTACCAAGCTGTCAATGTAACAGCACCAGAGGGTCAGCATAATGCATTAATTAATTAGTCTGAACTCAGCTGCCAATTCCACTTGTATTTACAAATATACTTTAGAACTCACTGAAAGGCATTGTTTAGCTGCTGATGACATCAATGTGGCACGGGTCCTCAAACAAAGTGAGAAACTTATCCTGCCTGGACTTCTTCAGCTTTGTGACAATCGTGAATAATGCTTTGTAAGTGAAACCTCTTTTAATTCCATTTCTTTTGCATTTCACTTAAACATCTAAACAATTGAAAAAATAAATATATTGCATGGCCCTGGAAAGAAGGAGTACTGTTTTTCGACACAGATGAGTGCAGTAGCACAAAGATAAACCAGCACAATGAATAATTACTTCTGGTCACATTTGGTTAGTGTTAACTGGAATATTCCAGCCTGCTATTCTGTGTTAATATTTGGAGCACCCAATAATCTTAATGAAGAAAGTACATTCTTAAAAACATTGATTCAAATCTTTGCATCAACAAAAATCCAGCTAGTGAATCAAATTATGTGTTTTGGCCATTTTAAATGCATACACACACTTAAAGGGAAAGCCACTTCCCAAGGGAGGATTTTGACATGTTGTATAACTTCTTCAAAAAGATTTTTGTCTCTGAGCATGCATACTGTTATCTCCATAGGCTCAAGGAAATGGTTTGGATAACCTCAACTATTATAATTAGTCAAAAGATTTAATTCCTGCCCGGGTGTCTAAAGGTTTTCCTTTAAATTAATGCAGCTATAATAAAGAAGAGCAAACAAATGTTGCTGGCTAGATATCCATGCAGCAGTGGAATGTTGTTCATAAATAAGATGAGAAAAGAGCCCAAAGCAACAGCTTCAGAATTTCAGAGATAAGGCCTGTATAGCAGAGAATGACAGTTAGCTGATATGAAATGATTGCTTCCTACAGATAGCTAAGTAGGATCAATCTTAAAGTTCATTCTAAGACAGTAGGGTCCTTCAAAAGCCAGTATTATTGCTACTAGTGCAATGCATTCATCAAACAGCTTCATTAAAATGTTGAGCATCAGTCTTAGGAGGTTACTAAAAGCAGAGTGCATTTGTTGTTATTAACAGCTACGCTTTGTACCCCACAGATAAAAGGTACAACTTTGATACCCTCTTTTGCTCACTGACTGGTTAATGGCTCAGTGTGTGATAGTCTCCTGACTGATTGTTTAGTATTTAACTATATACTGAATTTAATTTTTATAAGTGGCATCATATTACATAATTGTATCCCTACAACAGATCAGAGATAACTGGAACTAGAGAATTTTGTGGATAAAGCTGTGGATTAGTTTTTCCTCCCACAGCATCTCTGCTAACTTTTAATTCCTAGTTAATCATCTTCCCTTTGTTCCCATTCATTTTCCTGCTGGCTTTGTTCTCCACATTACTGCATGGAGGGAGGAAATCTTCATGCTCTGGAAGTAATTAGCCTCTTTGCACCCCATCTTAGTCATTTACTTGGCTACTGAGGCCATTGAAAAAGACCCACCACTATTTGATGATGTCAGTTATTAACTGTAGGAGATTTTTTTTTTACTTTAGTCCTGAAAGACACCACCATGGAAAAAGTAAGATAGACTAACTATGACAGACAATGTAAACTACAATACATCACTGGGTGAACTTGTATACACACATCACTCCTACATAGCCTCTTGCTTCCACTAAATGGAGTCTCTGTAGCTGGTTGCCTTGCTTGCTTCTCCAGTGAACAGTCCCAATCCTTTGTCACTCAGATTTTCCTTTTGCCCTTGACTAAATGTGGGGAAGTCAAGACAACAGATTAAAGTTGTCATAATCAGTGCACAGGTGCCCTGCACTTTGCCAATGTCCTGACCTTGTTTTTTAGCAATAAGCAATGATGTTCATTATAGAGAGGAGCATGGTATGTCAACAAGTTGCTTTTCAACAAAGTTCCATTCTAAAATGTGCACCAAATTAGCATTTACCAAAAGAGAAAAAAATGTAGTAAAATAAAGTAAGTTGATACATTTTGTTTTGTGGGTTGTGCATTCATAATCTCTACTTAAATATTATAATTCTGATTTTTTACAATTTTTGCAAAGACGGTCTGATTCAGAGTAGGGGTTTTCTACTTCCCCAAGGTTATGCAGCTTTGTTTACAGTTAGAGTTTATAGTTTAAGGAGGGTGTTATGGGGTACAGGCAGAGCTTGCCCCCACCAAAACAATTTTGCTTTATGTTATTATAGTGTAATTTTCTGATTCAGAAATACAAAGACTGATAAATTAGTTTTGGTAACTGGTACTTAACCATCATGTGGAATGTTACATTTATATGAATCCAATGTATACTAATATTACATCAAGGAAGAGGCATAGTCTTTGCACAGAAGATATTTCCTTCTCCCACAAGGTTGAGTTGTTCTGAAGTGATAAGGTTTAAGTAGTTAATTATGACAGTGGAGGGTACTTGCACCTTAAAAAAATATTGTACTGCATTATATCTTCCAAGTCAACAAAATGCCAATCTGTTAAGTTATTTTTCATTAATTTATGATTCCTGAAAAACTGATTCAGGAGAGTGCCATGATCCCTTCAGTTATTTGGCAGAGGATGTATTAGTTCTAGTTAATGACCAGCAGTACCCAGATCACAAGATTTCCTTTCTGCAAAGTGTTTTTTACAGAATAATCTAAATACTTGCACATATTAGACTTGTCAGTCTCTTCCACTCAGTGGCATTTCTATCCTAGCCATCTTTCTCAATGCACACCATGTTGCATCTAAATGCAGTCTTGTGAAACTTTCTTTAGGAATGCGTCTGTCTTGTTCTTATGCCATTTTACCTATCATAGTTTAAAGTTTCTTGTCAACAGAAATGTACATACTAAGGTATCTGTAGTAAAATTTTGCCATTTGATACCATGTATGACCAGGCTCAAAATTCAAAGTGCTTTTACCGTATACCGTTCCCACCTGGTGCCATAATCTATTAAGCCTTTTGTAGTCTGAAAGAAAACAAAGATGACAACCAGAGAGAATAACTTCACTAATTATCTAAGTGGTGCAAGCTAAGAAATATGACACTCTGGCTCACTCAAGGAAAAAATGACGGAGGAATACAGGACCCAAAACTCACAAAGATCCACTTTTAGAATGAATGTCTACATGTGACTCATATGGTTAAAGTATAATTGGATGACAGACTACAAATAGAAGTAAAGTCACTGAATTACAGTTCCCATAATTTCTGTTTAGTAAGATTGATGTTATACAAGCCAATTTTCACACCTACTGGGCAATATTTCCTTTCCTTGATGTTGTACAGCCATGGAGTAAAATGGTAATGGGTGACATCTACTACACAGGGGCGTGGAGAAAGGCTTGCTATAATAAAAAAAAGCTTATATAACTCCATCTGTAGATTTAATGAGTATGTTTTTCAGTGAGATTGACTTATGTAATTTCTTTGCACAAAGTTCTCTTTCAAGAACTCTCAAGTAGCTCATTTTTTTTTTAAAGTCTTTTTTCATAGAGTGGTAGAAGATGCAAGCTATCTCAGATATTTCTTTCTGGCAGCACTTTTTACAGACGATGTAACACATATTTTGGAAATATGTAAAGAATCACTGCAGAACAGTCATTGGCACTTTTACTAAGGGTTTTTGGACTTAAAATAATTTTATACTACTAAGCGAATGAAACTGTGACACAACAGGAGTGTCAAAGATAAAGTATCCTCATCAGCTCTACATTAGATTGTCAGTCCCCAGCAACTAAGAAAAATGAAATATAAATAATATGCACAGTTGCTTGCTAAAAAGCAACTTTCTTAAATTATCTAGCACCTCAGCCCTTTAGCCTTCAAAAAGGAATAAAATTTATCCCCATCATCCGTTTAAATAATAGTCCATATGTAGCATTATCAACACAAAGTTTCTTAAAGTGACAGTAGTTATAAAAACATTCTTCAGTTAATCTCAACATTTAACTCATGCAGGTTATAAGTTAAATATTTTAAGATTAAAAAAAACTTTCTATATAAAGCAACCAATGTTTAACATTATATGCCAGATTTTATGGGCTGTCTTTCATTATCACTAGAATTAAATATATGCATTAGAATTATTTGTAAGCAAGTAAGTGAGCCGGTCTGAGTACTATTTTCAGCGATAACCTAAACCTTTTTCATTGTTTTCTTTTCAAAATTTGGTAAACGAGTATGTGAGATGGTCATAGACCCTTTGCAGCCACCACCATGACTACACTAATAAGAATAAATATGACACATATGCACAGTTTACAGTAGCAAGCCAACAAACCTTGTTTTGAAGAGGAAACTGGAGAAGCTGGAAAAATATGCAGACATCAAGAAAATATACACACGCCGCATGAGCAGTGGTGACTGAAAGTCAGGCTTGAACTCACAAATTCTGAAAATGTAAAGCAGAGATCTTTCCAATGAGACATTACATTTGCTTATTGGAAAAGTCCAACTTGGGAAAAAAGCCAATTTTCAGCAGAGGCCCAGGGAGAAATACTCCAGACGCATGTGTTTGAAACGTGGGAGAAAACCAGAGCACTCAGAGGAAACCCACATGAATGCAGTGAGGACATGCAGACTCTGCACAGAAGGCACTCCAACTGAGAATTGAACCAGAGAATCTCTTGCGGTGAGGCGACAATGCTACTGCTGTACCACTGAGCTGTCCAAGCTACATGAGCACTATAATACAGAGCAACATGAGCAAAAATATTAATATTAAAAAATAAGCCTAAATTCTCTAAAAACTACTGTATGTAACAATCATCAATACATTTTGAAAATAGTAACTGTTCGCCAGATATTCATTGTTTGTTTGTGCTTTATCGTAATACATACCTCTCAACTGCCCAGATTATTTGCAAAATGTCCAGATTTTTGCCTCATACTTTTGTTTTGCTCTTCACAATATTTGTGGTTTTCTAGAAAATTGTTGAGGACAGAAATCACTAAATAATGATAAAGATTTGAGTTTCAGAAAATGCGTGCAAATGCAAAACCTATTATGCTATCGATATGCAATATTTAAAATTTCGCCCTGTTTTGGGGCCTTTTTGACCCTGTTATTTTTGCCTTTGCCCAGATTACTTGTGCTAAGAGGTTCTGAGGTGTGCTGTAGTGTGTAGCCCATTTGCCTGACTGCTACTCCTAACCTTTAACCTCCATGAAACTATCTGAACCCATTAGTAAGCAGTAATTTCAAAATAAAAGAAATAGTTTAGAAACATGTCTGTAAGGCTTATACTCATACCCAGCACTTCCCTTAGATAGGTTTCAGCAATTGCAGTTGCAAAATAAAAAAATAATCATTATGGTAATAGGCTTGAGCAATCTAATGGGAGATGTGTTACATGCAGCTTATTAATCAACAGTGTAAATAATGCTTAACTTTTCTGAGGTAAACAACAGTGAATATTTATAGACAACCTGTTGAACTGAAAAAAAATGTGAAAAAGCCAGTACAGATTGAACATACCAGCTTTTTACTGTTCAATATTGTGGTACAGTGGTGCTTGGGGAATTTCCCCTTCCCTCACTATTAGCAGGGGTGATGGGGTGCAGGAGAGCTATTTGCCCCTAAAAGAAAAAGATGTGTATTTTTTTTTTGTAAATTTCAATGGGTAGCTGTTCGACCAATTGTGGTAGATCAGCTGCAATTTGATGTGTTGACTTTGTGATGTATACACACACACACACACACACACACACACACACACATACATGTATATGTGTGTGTGTGTGTGTGTGTGTGTGTGTGTGTGTATATATATATATATATATATATATATATATATATATACATACACATTTTTATATTTCTATCTATATCTATCTATCTATATATATATATATATATATATAGAGAGAGAGAGAGAGATGCATACATACATAAATGCACACATACAATTGCAGTTTATTTGATTGAAACAAATGAGTGGCACACAAGTGATTGACAAAAATTGAAAGACAGAAAGTGGTTGCCAACATATTTGAGTGAGTCACATTTGTTTGTATTCCAGCTTTATATGGTGTAGTTATATAGAGGTGTGCAGGAATATGAATGTTTGACTAAAAAGTTGGTGTTTGTGAGAATGCGCACGATCCTATTATGCAGGGCAGCATGTATGAGTGATTGTTTGTAGGTTATGGTTATAGTTATAGTGAAAGTTAGGTAAAGGTCTAGATTAACTGCTGCATACTTTCGGTGTTTTGTGTGTTCTGTGTCCTTTTGTCATTATTTTGTGGTGCTTTTAGGGAAAGAGTTTTTAGTAATGTAATTGATAGGGATTGTTAGGGGTAGTGGTAGGGGTGGGGTTAGTGATAGCTCATATGAGTAAGTTTGTGCAGTGGGTCAAACTACATCCACAGAATGCATAGGAGGATATTGGAAGAGACTGCACATTTTTTAAGTGCATTTATGATAAATGCATTCGTGATTATGAATAATACATACTTAAGATGGTTTTACATATTTCAAATGAGATTACATTGCACGGTTTGATAATTAGACTGAGTAGATTATTTGTGGCTTATGCGTTATCAGAACATTATAAAAGAAATGAAATAAACAATTCTGCTAGTGAACCTGGCACAACAGAATGCACAAATACAGTGCTGGATGTTAAAATTGAAGTTTTGTCATTCTTTTGCAGTATAGGATGACATTGACACCTAACTGTATTGTAGATTGGTCACCTTAATAGGCATGTCAAACTAAGGCTTAACCTCTTCAAACTGAATTTGGACATTCTTATGAGGATGAAAAAGTACCTTTTAGAGATTTACCACTAAAGACCATTCTACAAGTCAAATTTGGTGTTTGTTCAGGCACAGCCATGACAGGTTTCAAGTGGATCCCAGATGTCTTTACTGAAGAGACAGGCATTTTGTGTTGAGGCAGCTGATACAAGTATAGGCCACAGTGTGATGAACTGTGAGCCAAACTTACAGTGTATGTGCATATTTCTAATAATCTGGGTGCAACTGCAGAAGGAGCAGACTGTGCGGATGGTCCTGTACAGAGGAAGTGGATAGACTTAAATACTTAAGAACTGTCTATAATACTAAGTTGTGAATCTTGATTTCAGAAACACTTAGGTAATGCCAGAACTAAAATGTTCATGGTGGTTTAGGAACCCACCCCAGCAAATGACTTTTTGAAGTGCAGTTTTTATCTTATGGAGTCTGAATTTCACTGAAAATATGTATTTTCCTAGCTCATACCAATAGACTCAAAAATGTTATATTTCTTTGATAAACAAAATTGATATCTTTAAACTGGAAGGGTGGGGTGTAGTATGGTGTACTAATCTTTGCTATTCAGTGTAGTGGCACCAATGGAATACCTGTATTCCTGACTCATGCTGCTATATTAAAATCTGTCTGCAGGCAGAAGGATACTGTTCTAATAATAAAGTGTGCTTGAACAGTATGGGTGGTCTCAGTAAGCTACAGCCTGCAAATTGGAGTCAAAACTAATTCTGTAAATACAAAAATGATTAAAAGGAATGGAATGTACCAAGCAAACCACGCTACAAAAATCAAATAAAAGACTGTTAGCAGTTGGAAAAGAATGGCTTTAATTTCCACCAACACTCAGCGCTTTCATCAGAACTGACACTACAAGTCAAGACTTCAATCGATTGAATACCATTGCTTTAAACAAAAACAGCACACCATTTACCTGGTGTAGTTAAATTACAGTGAAGTAAGAATAACTGTTAACCAGGACAGAGTACTGATCTATGTGGACCCCTTTCAGACTTGCCCAGGAACAACTTTTGGTTAGTTAACTTTAGTCACACAGTAGGCCTCTGGGTGTTGAGAGAATTAACCCTCTAGTATAGGAAGCAGCTTCTTCACAGGGTCATAAGTAGTTACTAGCCTGTCAGCCCAAGAATAATTTTAAGCCTAGCCAAGCTTACCCCATATTTACGAAAATATTACTGACGTGTCAATACCCTGAGGAATTTTACATCTGCAATATAGACTTGGACTTCAAGCATTCACATTTAGGGACATAGGTGCCAAACCAGGGGTAAAATTGACAATTTCCCATCTATTGGTCCAAGTTACATTTGAATAAGGCTAGGGATGAGCTTTGCTTGTGCTGTTTATGTCACAAGTGCAGGTCCTTATAATGAGTATTTCTAATGTCATTTGCTTTGTTGTTGTAACAACTGGTAGCCTTAATCCTCTGCACTAGCTGATTCCATAAAAGTATTACCCGTTTTGAGGCTGTAAGTACAATTTCTTCATCTCTTCCCTCTTCTTTATGGATTTTTGTCAAGTTACCTAAATGATAATGACTCCTGGAATACAGCTGCACTTCTACAACCCTTTGGCAGTGGAGAAGGAGTTCTCAGAGGTATAGTTATCTCTAAATCATGAATGACAGTTGTCTGCTATGCATGTTAGGTCACCTTAATGTAAAGCACTAGATCATGGATTCTGATATTAATGTGTTCCTTCTCAGTAAGGTACAGCCTACAAGCTGTAGTAGTCTGGTGTAACTGCTTTCAGTCCACATAAGAAATACTATGTTTGGTTAAATTACTGTGACATAAAATGTATTTATTTGTATTTGTTAATAGGATTAAAACACAGATGCACATGGATCTTTTTTAGGCTCAGCCCTATAGCACTGTCTAAGTGACTTTCTCATAGTTACCTTCCACGCTTGAAGAGGCTGAAGGAATCATGAATGATGTAATTGTTAACTCCTAGATTTAATCACTGCACTGACTTCCAGACATATCAGTCTGAATGCATTACCTGATTTAGGTCTGAAACCAGAAATTTTCCATTGTTTCCCTCTTGGTCATCTGGATTTTTGTCATGTCACATTTTGGTTCAAAATGCTAATTATAATTCCTAGCCTTTCATTCCTTTGTCCCCTGCAGAAGGCTTGCATAAGTATAGAGATATCCCAAAACTGGTAATTTTTTATTTGTTTATAATACAGGACTGTTATCTGCAAGGTATGTGTAGGCTACTTTAATTACTACAACTAGGCTATGGATTCTGATCTTCAGAGCTTCAAGATTTCTTACATGTAATATTCTATATACTGCAGTTCACACATCTCTGTACCTCTAACCGCTTATTGTCAGTGACATTTAGATACGTTATACAATATCATGTCATGGCCCAGTGATGTACTCCTATATAGGTTTGTTCCACAGTGTACATTTTAAGAGGTAATTCCTTGCATCCATTCCGCTGTACCCCGACTGAGCTTGAGAATGACTTTTTATCTGATTTTGGAACCACCTGTTTTTAAATATTTTACCCTCAGGTATCATTAGTCTGCTTTTTTATGTATGCTTTTATTTATTTTTACTTGTAAGCTAGAACATGGCTATTTTTATCTCAATAGGATGAGAACCAAGTACCCATATGTTCTGACTATCATGAAATGTATATGTAGGTTAAACACTCATGGCTACTGAAACCAGTTAAAATATGTATTACACTGCCAACAAAGACTTTGAATGAGCAGAATTTCCCATGTAACAGCACCGGTTATACTCCTAGGCACATTCTACCTCATCAAGATTATTATATTACTAATAGCTTAGCAGAAGAAAATTGTTTCCTTTGCTTTAACTATGAAATCAAAATGCTTCAATCTATTTCTCTGTCAGATGGTAAAGATTTTTTTTTCATTGGATAAAGTTTATCATTAAGCTCTTAAAAATGTAGAGCTGTTCAGAAGAGGTACCTTCATTATGATGCGTAAGCCTGACATGCAGAGAATAAACATCCTGATTAGTTTGATTAATAATTAGCAAATAACTGAAATAGCTCTTGAAATACAGAACTGCCAACTGATTACATTTAAAATTAATTCCATGTACATCTTTACTATGCTGTCAGCATAATTCTGTCATATACGCACACACATACAAACTCAAAAGTTTTCTCGAAGTTACATGACTAAGGCTCCAAAAACACCTTCTGTACTTAACTAACTGCAATAAATGTAACCTCCATGAACAGATGAAAGCCAACTGAGTTCTTTTCTGTGGCACAGAATGCTGTGAAACTAATGTTTTTTGGCATCAGACTGAGGATATTGAATTGAGAGTGAAATGGGGATAGTAATGAGACAAGTGGAAGAGAAAATCAATGCTTAGATAGATCACTGATGTGTAGCTGCTCATTTCTTACCTACAAATGCAGACTGATACAAAATAAAATGCTTACAATTGCCTCCCCAGTTGGTAAATGCTGTTCATAGGCATGACCTAAGGCCAGTCCAGTGACACAAAGATGGCAGACTCAACATTAAAATGGCTACCCAAACAAACAACAACATATAAAACAGGGGTGCTTCTTAAGGGTGAAAAGCTCTATCAGATGCAAAGAAATTAACTTAGAGATAATATTCAATGTTACACTCTGACAGCAAATTATCATCTGCATCATCATCATCAACCCCCTTTTTCTCATTTCTGTATGTTTTCAGGCTGTCAGTTGTTGCCACCCCCATCTTCATTCAATGCCACTCACCTTCCTGTTTGAATTCTCGTTAGGCTGAGTGTGGTCTGGTTTTACATCAAGAAGGCCTGGGACTGCTTTTCTAGCTGAATTAGAAGGTGGCCTGGTATGTCTGGGCTGGGAATCACACAGAAAGGGTTTAAGTAAGACTGCTGATCAGCCATGGAGCTATTTGCTTT